>NW_024404472.1:145000-153342 GCF_905171775.1 Rana temporaria
TGTTTCGTTTTTTTTTTTTTTCTGAAATTCCGAAAAAAATATAATTTTTTTCGTTTTATTTGTTTTTTTTGGCTTTTTCGTAAATTCGGGAAAGTCGAAAATTAGAAATTCCAAATTTTTGGATTTCCGAAAAAGCAAAAAAAAATAAAAAAAAAAAAAAATGAATTTTCTGAACTTTCCGAATCTTCGAAATGTTGAATTTTCTAATTTTTCAATTTTCAAAATTTCTAATAAAAATTCGAAATTTCAATTTTCGAATTTTTCTGTTTTCAAAATTTTTCGAAATAGGAAAAGTGAAAAATTCGAAATTTGAAAAATTCGAACTCGCCCCCGGGCAAATCGAAAAAAAAAAAATCGTATTTCCGAAATTCGTAAATCCGAAAATTCGTAAATTCGACATTTCGGGGATCCGAAAATTGAAAAATTCGGAAATACGAAAATTCGTAATTAACGAATTCCAGAATTTTCGTTAAAAAACTAATTAGAAACAAAACGAATTGCACATGTCTAAAATACAGTAAATCCTCGGATTGCGAGGAAAATTCCTTCCAGAAACATGCTTGTAATCCAAAGCGCTTGTATATCAAAGCATTTTTTGTTACAGGGTATAAAAGAGAAGAGAGGCTCCGCCTCTAAGTGTAGCAATAAGTTGCTAAATGTTGTCCCTTCATTACATGTAACCATATTGCTACACTTAGAGGAGGAGCCTCTCTTCTCTTTTATACTCAGTGGTGACATGACGCTGCTCTTATATCAAGACGTCGCTTGTATATCAAGACATCGCTTGTATATCAAGACATCGCTTGTATATCAAGACATCGCTTGTGTACCAAGACATCGCTTGTATACCAAGACATCGCTTGTATACCAAGACATCGCTTGTATACCAAGACATCGCTTGTATATCAATGCAAAATTTTATTAAAACATTTTGCGTTTTTTGCAAAAACGCTCTCAAACCAAGTTACTCTCAATCCAAGGTTTTACTGTACCGGTAATAATGTATACATTTTGGGCAGAATGATTGGATGATGCGCATTCCCTGGGGCCGGGTATAGTAGACGCAGAAGCGAAACGCATACGTAGTTTGCGCATGCATTCATAACCTCCGTTTGTACCAAACGTGAGAGTGAGAGCGATAATTCTACCGCTAGACCTCCTCTGTAAATCTAGGCGTCGTCCAATGGAGATTTTTAAGTACCGTAGTTGGTCGCCATTAAAAGAGCGTGCGCAATTTTAAAGCGTGACATGTTAGGCATCTATTTACTTGGCGTAACTTTATCTTTCACATTCTACAAAAAAAAAAAAAAAAAAAACACTTGGGGTATATATTGTGTTTTTCATTTTTTTTTTATTCATTAACCTCTTGACGACCGAGGACGTCCTGGGCTTTGTGCGGTGATATCTGAATGATGGGAGGAGCTACAGGCATCATTCAGATATCACCGTCTTCAGCCGCCGATTCTGTGCACGATAAGAACGATCATAGGGGCGGTTCCGCCGCTTGATCGTTCTTATAGGCAGCGGGAGGGGACATCCCCCCTCCTGCCGCCATCCGGTGCTTCTCCGGACTCTCCCGTGCCATCGGGGGCCCGGAGAGCGAATCTGCCGGCGCTGTCTGGAAAGCATAGAGATGACTGGTGACCAGATGGTCACCCGTCATCTCTATGACGGTCGGAGGCCTGGGCGCGACGTTATGACATCATGCCCAGTACACGGAAGTAGACAAAGCCGCAATCGCGGCTGTCTGCATGAGATCAGTGATCTTAACATAAAGGAGAGAAGTGCCAAAATAGGCCCGGTGGACAAGTGGTTAAAAGATGTATTTTTTTTTCATATTTGAAAGAAAAAAAAAAAAAAAAAAACGCTGTGCAAATACAGTGACGCAAAAAATTGCAACGATCGTCATTTTATTCCCTTGAGCCCTTATAAACACCCACCCCCCCACACACCCACCCCCCCCCCCCCGAGCACTCACCTATACTCAGAGATGATGAGGATGACGGGACGTCCATCCTAACCGCACATGTCTGATCACCTGACAGCTTGCTGGATTTACAGACGGCTTCTTCTTTATCTATAAAAATAAAATAAATAAATCAAAAGCAATAAAAATGTCGCAAAATGTAATACAAAGAAACCTTCACCACAGAGAGGCCCAACATGCCGGGAGCACCTTCACCACAGAGAGGCCCAACATGCCGGGAGCACCACCAGGGGTTCTAGGAGCAGAAATTACACATCTAACTTGTTGACTACCAATTACACTTTTGAAGGCCCTGGAGCACCAGGACAATATCACCCGACACTGATGTGGCACTGATTACACGCGACACCGACGGCACGCAACACCGATGACACCCCGATACGTGGCACTGATGATGTGGCATTGATCACATATGGCACTGACGACACGCGACACTGACGACAACCCAATACGTACCCCGATACGTGGCCCTGACGACACCCCCATACATGGCCCTGACGACACACGACACCCCGATACGTGGCCCTGACGACACCCCCATACATGGCCCTGACGACACACGACACCCCGATACGTGGCACTGACGACACCCCGATACGTGGCACTGACGACACCCCGATACGTGGCACTGACGACAGATGGCACTGATACGTGGCAGTGATAGGCACTGTATTTATGTAGTGTTCACTGACGCTGCAGCACAGGTCACTCTCCCTCCTCACACGTGGTCTCTGTGAGAAGGGAGAACCGGCGATGGGGGAGGATCTTATATGTTTACATTTGAGACCATCTCTCATTGGACACGCCGATTGGCTATTTAGCACGATCTGTGATTGGCTGTGTCCAAGGGACACGGGCAACACAGATTTTGCCCGATGCGCGCCCTCAGTGGCACGCCGGGAAGAAGTAAACAATTGAGCGCCGCGCTGTAGACGTCTTTTTCTATAGCGTGGGCTCAAAGTGGTTACAGCTGAATTCCAGGCAAACAGCCAAGTGGCAGCTTTGCAGTTTCACTTTCACTTACAGGCCAGTACACAGAAGCTGTTGGTTATTTCCAGACCACAATTACAGCAAAAATAATCATTGGCTCGTCACCCGCTCCGATAATCTCCTGAGATCATGTGACTAAATGCCTAGGCAGTGAAGGTCACATGATTCGAGGGCGGACCCTCAATGTCTTGACCTCCCCCCCCTCCTCCCCCTTCTGTTTTCTGTGACTGGCTGAATGAAAGGAACGGCCGTCATCCTCAATGTAAAAAAACGGAACCGGCAAAGAATAAGATTCCTCTCCATTATATCCCAATTCACCAGGCATGGGACATGGCACTCTGAAAGCTCCCTGGCCCCCAATCTCTTTCCAAGGGGCCCTCCCTCTCTTTCCAAGGGGCCCTCTACTATCTCTGGGGGCCCCCCCTCTCTTTTCCCTGGGCCCCCCCTCTCCTTTCCCTGGGGGCCTCTCTCCCCATCTCCTTTCCCTGGGGGCCTCTCTCCTTACCTGGGGGCCCCCCCGCTCTCTCCTATTACCCGGGGCCCCCCCGCTCTTCAACCAGTTGACCTCTGGAAGATTTACCCCCCTTCCTGACACTTTTTGGGATATGGCGCTGCGCCGGTACGGACAATTGCGTGTCACTCCCACTGCTTACAATTTACATTAATAATTACAGAGCTGCATTTTCTATCGATCGCCTACCCGGAACGATCCTCTTCTCCTCCACAAAATCCAAATCTTCGTAATTCACTTCGTGATCCAACATCTCCAGGAAGCGACTCTGCGCCTCCTCTCTGGTCTCCTCTCCGATGATGTAATCGCACAGCGCCGCCCCGGAGGCAGGGATAGGAACAAACACCCGCTGGGGGAGGGGAAGCGGACACGGCGACTTCTCGGAGCCTGAGGGGGTAGAAAGAAAGCGGTATCGGTCATCCATGAACATCCGGAAAAAAAGGGACGTGAAATTTGATGGATTGACTAAGAATGTCGGAAAACGTACCGATCGCCGATCTGCTGAGGATGAGATCTTCAAACATGATTTCACATCGATCGGAGATCGTATTCAGGAGATCCCGTTTTATGATCTACAAGAGAAACAGAATGAGATTCGTCACCATTACAGACCTTATAATAGACCCGATGATGTCACCGCCGGGTCTCTGTGCTTCTCTATCCAATGCAGGCAGATCATGGCTTGTGGGAGGGGCCAGCAGGGGGCTGTACATATCATCCTGAAATCATCCCAGGCCTCAGTCCTGATGCAAGTAGTGGGAGGAGTTATGCGAATATCAAAACACTTAGATGGGTGGGTGTCAGTCTGGAGGAGTGGGCGTTCCCCAGGAAGATTGCATATGCACCCTCCCTCATGTGATCCTGAGCAGGGGCGGGGACAAGGGAGTGGGCAGGAGGAGCGCTTGCCCTGGGCACTGGGGTATCACAAGGAGATTGGGAGGAGGGGGATTTTTTGTTGGAAGGGGAATTTTAGGGGGTGGCTGGGGGTATTATTCTAGGAGGGCAAATTTGGGGGGGGGGGGGGGCGAACAGTGGTGATTTAGAGTGGGGATTTTTGTTGGGAGGGGGGGATGGGGAGAAGATTTGTGCCAAGATGGGGAATTTGGGGGGCATTTGATGTGGTGGAGATCTGTACTAGGAGGGGGAATTTTAGTGGTAGAGGATTTGTGCAAGGAGGGGTGATAGCATAGATTTGTGCCGGGGGGGGGGGGGGATTTATGCTTTAGGGACCCCAGAGGAGGAGGAGCCAGGAGCACCGCTGAGGGACCCGAGAAGAGGAGGAGGAGGAGGAGGAGCGCCGCTGAGGGACCCGAGAGGAGGGGAAGGAGGAGGAGGAGGAGCGCCGCTGAGGGACCCGAGAGGAGGAAGAGGAGGAGGAGGAGGAGGAGGAGGAGCGCCGCTGAGGGACCCGAGAGGAGGAAGAGGAGGAGGAGGAGGAGCGCCGCTGAGGGACCCGAGAGGAGGAAGAGGAGGAGGAGGAGGAGGAGGAGCGGCGCTGAGGGACCCGAGAGGAGGAGGAGGAGGAGGAGGAGGAGGAGGAGGAGGAGGAGGAGGAGGAGGAGGAGGAGGAGGAGGAGGAGGAGGAGGGCCGCTGAGGGACCCAAGAGGAGGAAGAAGAGGAGGAGGAGGAGGAGGAGGAGGAGGAGGAGGAGGAGGAGGAGGAGGAGGAGGAGGAGGAGGAGGAGGAGGAGGAGGAGGAGGAGGGCCGCTGAGGGACCCAAGAGGAAGAAGAGGAGGAGGAAGAGGAGGAGGAGGAGGAGGAGGAGGAGGAGGAGGAGGAGGAGGAGGAGGAGGAGGAGGAGGAGGAGGAGGAGGAGGAGGAGGAGGAAGAGGAGGAGGAAGAGGAGGAGGAGCCAGGAGCGCCGCTGAGGGACCCGAGAAGAGGAGTAGCCAGGAGCGCCGCTGAGGGACCCGAGAAGAGGAGTAGCCAGGAGCGCCGCTGAGGGACCCGAGAAGAGGAGGAGCCAGGAGCGCCGCTGAGGGACCTGAGAAGAGGAGGAGGAGCCAGGAGCGCCGCTGAGGGACCCGAGAGAAGGAGGAGGAGCCAGGAGCGCCGCTGAGGGACCCGAGAGAAGGAGGAGGAGCTAGGTACTTGGGGGGGGGGGGGGGGGGAGGAGATTTATGCTTTGGGGGTAAGCATGCAGATTAGTGCTCAGTGTTTTTTGTGTAGGGGGGGGGGGGGGGGGGGGGGGGGTTTGTGCTGACACGTAATGCTCATACATCTTGGGGGGGGGGGGGGGTTGTCACGTTTGCCCCGGGCTCTAGGTGACCTTGTCCCAACACTGATTGACATCCAATGAATGAAAGGGGCGGGGACAGTCAGGCTGGAGGGGAGAGAGAGCTAGATGATGCTGGAAGACGTACCTGAATGGCGTCCTTCACCTTCGGCTTGCTGTTGCAGACGTATCCTCGGCACTTCACCACTCCTTGGATTTGTAAAGAAGAATTGCAAACCTGAACCCGCGCCGTGGAACGCTCCGAAATGTTCTGAAAAGTCATAAAAATAAATGAAGTGATTCTTCTACAGAGAAGTGCGCTGAACACGGAAGAGAGGAACTCGGGGGCGGGGTTTATAAAATAGAAATAAAAAACACGGGCTGGGAAAATAAATAAATCCGAGATAAAAACAAAATGTATCCGATCCAAAAGAATGGCGAGCACGGGTGATGACTAGAATGTGACCCCGCCACCGAGGTACATTCAGCAGACGGACGGAAGTTCCAACCCCAAATTATAGTTGGTGTGGTATGTGATAAAATTAATGGATCATCCAATTGGGGGGGGGGGGAGGGGTGTCCAGACCGGGACCCTGGAACGCTCGATCGATCTCGGATCGTGTAATATCATTTCAATTGGATTGTTTTGTCTAAACCGACGTTGTCAAGGGAGATCGGCATTCATGTGAATATAAATGTATTATATACATCTGTCCTGATTGGATCGATTGATAGCATCGCAGCCATTGGCTCCCAGGGGGGCGGAGCAGAGTCCTGCTGTGTCAATGCAGGACACAGGAGCAAACCTGCACGAATGCCCGGGGGGGGAGCACCACTGAGGGACCCCAGAAGAGGAGGAGCCAGGAGCGCCGAGGGACCCCAGAAGAGAAGGAGGAGCCAGGAGCGCCGCTGAGGGACCCGAGAAGAGAAGGAGCCAGGAGCGCCGCTGAGGGACCCGAGAAGAGAAGTAGCCAGGAGCGCCGCTGAGGGACCCCAGAAGAGGAGGAGCCAGGAGCGCCGCTAAGGGACCCCAGAAGAGGAGGAGCCAGGAGCGCCGCTGAAGGACCCAAGAAGAGGAGGAGCCAGGAGCGCCGCTGAGGGACCCCAGAAGAGAAGGAGCGCCGCTGAGGGACCCAAGAAGAGGAGCATCGGGGCCATTCTGTGCAAAACCAACAGATGTTAGTTATCTTTTAGGATGAACAAAAATATATATATTTCCCCCCCCCCATTTGTCAGCCTACAAAATAGCCATTCTTATAATAAATAACAGGACTGATGGGGCCCCGGCGGCTCTCACAGGGCTGCACCGGTGGGGCGGCGGCTCTCACAGGGCTCCACCGGTGGGGCGGCGGCTCTCACAGGGCTGCACCGGTGGGGCGGCGGCTCTCACAGGGCTGCACCGGTGGGGCGGCGGCTCTCACAGGGCTGCACCGGTGGGGCGGCGGCTCTCACAGGGCTGCACCGGTGGGGCGGCGGCTCTCACAGGGCTGCACCGGTGGGGCGGCGGCTCTCACAGGGCTGCACTGGTGGGGCGGCGGCTCTCACAGGGCTGCACCGGTGGGGCGGCGGCTCTCGGGGGGCTGCACTGATTGGCACTAATGGGGGGCGGCACCGATGATCAGTGTAAATATGCGATGTCTCAGGATAGCTCATTATCCAGAACTGGACGACTGGCAGGCTGGAGGTGGATGCAGACTGTTGACAAAAGCCCAGGCGCCAGGACACAATTTCTAGTCGCCATGGCGACCCGGCGCCTGGGATTTGCGGCGCCCCGCTGTGCACATTATACAGACCTCCCCTATATGATATCACACGGGGGGAACATTTTACTTACTGAGGGGGTGAGAAAAGTCGCAGAAACAGTTTGCCGGCCAGATGGTGCCGAACGACCTTTTTTCTGGGAAAAAATAAATAAATAATACATTTGATACAAAATTACATTTCATAAAGAAATAAATAATAATAATAAAGATAATGGTAATTTTACTGCAATAATGAGAATAAACTGACATTTTTTCTGAATGTATATATATACACACACACAGTATAGGGGGACGAACACAGCACAGGACCTACAAGCTCGGCTTTATATTGCAGCACCAATTCTTAGCTGCGATGGCTGCATTTGTTTTCTTTTTAAGGCTTTCATTTATCTTCACCTGGTGATCCAGTCAGCAAAGTCAGTTGTTTTTCAGCACAACAAGCTGCCCTGCAGATGTAGCAGTTTTGAGACAAACCATTTACCACCGACAGGGGTGCTTACAATAATCAGCTTTTATCTATTGAGGTAAAACCTTTATCCCAAAAAGATCACAACTGTTGGCCATAAGTGATTATAAAGTGTTGTGTGTGGAGTTAGCAGATTTAGATACACTAACAAGCTGAAGGCTAACACATCTAACCCCCCCCCCAGACTGACAATGCTGCTGGGGGCACTCTAACACTGCAACTCCCCCTTCACCCCACCCCCACATACTGCACCTCCCCCTCTGTACCGCCCCCACACTGCACCTCCCACTCTGCCACGCCCCCACATACTGCACCTCCCCTTCCCACCCGCCCCCACATATTAAACCTTCCCCTCTGTCAGACGAGTGTCCCGTGTATTATAAGACGTGTTCCCGGTCATGTCAGGTGA
>NC_053496.1:0-136621 GCF_905171775.1 Rana temporaria
AGACTACATTGTGCCACACGCTGCCGATGCTCGTGCGACTCTGCAAGGGGCGGGGGATGCATACAGAAGAGGCCGCATGATGAGTAGAGCACATACAATGGGGGTGGAGTTCTCAAAGGGGCGGATGTATTATTGAGAAGCGTGTAAGGTAATTGTAAAATACGGCGTCTTCTGTAGCCACCCGCCCCTTACACGCTTCTCAATAATACATCCGCCCCTTCGAGAACACCACCCCCATCGTATGAGGTCTGTGGCCTCTTCTGTATGCATCCCCCGCCCCTTGCAGGGTTCAGTGAATATTACACACGCCCCTTGCAGAGTTCAGTGAATATTACACACGCCCCTTGCAGAGTTGCGCGAGCATCGGGAGTGTGCGGCAGCGGGTAGCACAATGTATTGTTGATTGCGCAGGCGCCGTGTACAGCTGATCACGTTCAGAGACTTTCGGCGGTGACTTGTCGTTAAGGTTCGCCTATCAAACTGGTTCCTGTAAGGACTGCGCAGGCGCTATCCTTGCCGACGGAAATCTCCGAACCTCGGCCGGCATCCGGGCTCATTCTTTTACATCCCTGTGGATTGGAGGATGTTAAAAAAAGAGCCAGGAGGCCGAGCGAAGCAAGGACGTGAGGCCGACTGGCCGCTTTCCTCAAATTCCACGTCGCCCTGGATGCCGGCCGAGGTTCAGAGATTTCCATCGGCAAGGATTGCGCCTGCGCAGTCCTTACAGGAACCATCTCGATAGCCGGAACCAGATCGTCAGATCAGCGGCTCTGTACTGCACAGTACAGGGCGGGCATTATTCGACGGAGGACCTTCCTCGTCAGAACACCGGCTCGTCGGTTGTCATTTTGCCCAGAATCCTCTGTTCTCCACTGATCACTCCTATTCTAGTGACTTTTTATTATTTATTTTTTCTGGGTTGTGGTCAGGCCTGTCATCCTCATGTCCGGTGCATTGTACTTGATGACGTCATCATACAACGGCTGCCTGAATAGAAGAGGCTTGAAGGGGGCGGAGTGTAATTTTTATATTTATTATTTTTTTTATTTCTGGAGCTTTTTTTAAGCTCTGGAACTTTTTCCTATTGGTTGCAGGGCATCCATGCTTGCTAAAAAGCAGTTATTCCAAAATGTCCTAACAGGAAGCCTCGAAGTCCTCCAATCTACTGCCATTATTTTCCTGGGTTGTGGGCGGGCCTTCCTCATGTACAATGCATTATACGTGATGACGTCGGCATGCAACTGCTGCCTGAATACAAGAGGCTTCAAAGGGGGAGGAGTTACTGCAAGTTTTCTGGAGTGTGGCATAAATACTATAATCCTTGGGGTACGGCTCATCTTCTGGGGAAGCTCTGGAACTTTCCTTCTAGCTGCAGGAGGGCGCCCATGCTTGGTTCATGCAGTTGGAAGGTTAACTTAGTTGTTATTTTGCCCTGAAGCCTCCACATGGGGGCGCTCAACCTGCAGCCCTCCAGCTGTTGTGGAAACTACAAGTCCCATCATGCCTCTGCCTTTGGGAGTTTGCAATGGCTCATGGGACTTGTAGTTCTGCAAAAGCTGGAGGGCCCACAGGTGGAGCGCCATGCGTCTAACATCTCCACCACTTGCCCACCAATCTAATGCCATTTTTTTTTCCTTCCTGTCCTCCATCTTAAATTTTTTGGTGCTGATAAAACCGTCTTCCTCTTTTTACTAAAAACATGAATTGCATACTTTGTGCTCAGAACTTTCCGATAACGGTTGGAGTGTGTCTGTAGATTTCAGTGGGGATCAGATTTATGAAGAATGGAACAATAGCACCGCAGTAATCGGGATTCGTCTTGCAATCCCAGTGCTCCCATTAGTCCAGGTTTCATAAATCGCCCCCATTCCGGCTCATTATAGCAAATGGTGCAGAGGAGCGATGGTGTGCTTGGCGCCCCTTCCCCCGGAGAAGCCACGGGTGTGCTTGGCGCCGCCCTTCCCCCGGAGCAGCCACGAGTGTGCTTGGCGCCGCCCTTCCCCCGGAGCAGCCACGGGTGTGCTTGGCGCTGCCCCTTCCCCCGGAGCAGCCACGGGTGTGCTTGGCGCCCCGGAGCAGCCACGGGTGTGCTTGGCGCCCCGGAGCAGCCACGGGTGTGCTTGGCGCCCCGGGGCAGCCACGGGTGTGCTTGGCGCCACGGGTGTGCTTGGCGCCCCTTCCCCCCGGAGCAGCCACGGGTGTGCTTGGCGCTCCTTCCCCCCGGAGCAGCCACGGGTGTGCTTGGCGCTCCTTCCCCCCGGAGCAGCCACGGGTGTGCTTGGCGCCGCCCTGACCTCGGAGCAGCCACGGGTGTGCTTGGCGCCCCTTCCCCCCCGGAGCAGCCACGGGTGTGCTTGGCGCTCCTTCCCCCCGGAGCAGCCACGGGTGTGCTTGGCGCTCCTTCCCCCCGGAGCAGCCACGGGTGTGCTTGGCGCCGCCCTGACCTCGGAGCAGCCACGGGTGTGCTTGGCGCCCCTTTCCCCCGGAGCAGCCACGGGTGTGCTTGGCGCCCCTTCCCCCCGGAGCAGCCACGGGTGTGCTTGGCGCCCCTTCCCCCCGGAGCAGCCACGGCTGTGCTTGGCGCCCCTTACCCGGAGCAGCCACGGCTGTGCTTGGCGCCCCTTACCCGGAGCAGCCACGGCTGTGCTTGGCGCCCCTTACCCGGAGCAGCCACGGCTGTGCTTGGCGCCCCTTCCCCGGAGCAGCCAACTGGATTTTACTTTACCAAGTCCTATGTCACAGAAATAATCTGATTGGGTGATCCTGTGCAGATCCTCGCTGCCTCATGAGCCAGGTTGCTATATGAGCGTGCCGGTGCGTGTGCGTGCGTTTGAGCATGTGCGTGCGTTTGAGCGTTTGCGCGTCTCAGAGAGAACTCGTTATTTATTTTAGGGTAGAACATTTCTGCTCATCAGCTGGTGCTCAATAATTCTCCTGATCCTGAGCCAAACTGGACTGCCAAATCCATCGATTTTCCTGGAAGCGATCGTTGTAAAAAAACACTAATTTTGTACTTAATCTTTTTGGGATCGTCTCTCCGATGACACAAATTCTCTCCCCTCCCCCGATCCTCGTCCTTCTCTAACAATCTCTGAGCGCACCTTTTCACAGTCAGTTGTTGTTGTTTCCCATAAATTCCTGATAAAAAAAATAATAATAAAAAAAAATATTTAAAAATAAATCTGTGTGTCTTTTGTGTTTTTATTAAAGGAGCAGGTAGGAGTTCATACTAGCTTTGATCACTCTTCAGAAAGCAGAGTCCAGATCGCTCTTCGGAGAGTATTTGACAGGCGGTGAGGCATTTAGACCCATTTCACACTGAGGGCGGATTGCAGGCGCTATAGCGTTAAAAATGGCGCCTGCAATCCGCCCTCAAAAAGCTGCACCATTGTCTCCAGTGTGAGGCCCCGAGTGTTTTCACACTGAGGGCGGATTGCAGGCGCTATAGCGTTTAAAAATGGCGCCTGCAATCCGCCCTCAAAAAGCTGCACCATTGTCTCCAGTGTGAGGCCCCGAGTGTTTTCATACTGGAGTGGTGCGCTGGCAGGACGGTAAAAGATGCAGGGATACAGGTGACCTGTGTGTGTGTGCTGGAGGAGGGATAGAGGTGACCTGTGTGTGTGTGCTGGAGGAGGGATACAGGTGACCTGTGTGTGTGTGCTGGAGGAGGGATAGAGGTGACCTGTGTGTGTGTGCTGGAGGAGGGATACAGGTGAGTGACCTGTGTGCTGGAGGAGGGATACAGGTGAGTGACCTGTGTGCTGGAGGAGGGATACAGGTGAGTGACCTGTGTGTGTGCTGGAGGAGGGATACAGGTGAGTGACCTGTGTGTGTGTGCTGGAGGAGGGATACAGGTGAGTGACCTGTGTGTGTGTGTGTGCTGGAGGAGGGATACAGGTGAGTGACCTGTGTGTGTGTGCTGGAGGAGGGATACAGGTGAGTGACCTGTGTGTGTGTGCTGGAGGAGGGATACAGGTGAGTGACCTGTGTGTGCTGGAGGAGGGATACAGGTGAGTGACCTGTGTGTGTGTGCGCTGGAGGAGGGATACAGGTGAGTGACCTGTGTGTGTGTGTGCTGGAGGAGGGATACAGGTGAGCGACCTGTGTGTGTGCTGGAGGAGGGATACAGGTGAGTGACCTGTGTGCTGGAGGAGGGATACAGGTGAGTGACCTGTGTGTGCTGGGGGAGGGATACAGGTGAGTGACCTGTGTGTGCTGGAGGAGGGATACAGGTGAGTGACCTGTGTGTGTGTGCTGGAGGAGGGATACAGGTGAGTGACCTGTGTGTGCTGGAGGAGGGATACAGGTGAGTGACCTGTGTGTGCTGGAGGAGGGATACAGGTGAGTGACCTGTGTGTGCTGGAGGAGGGATACAGGTGAGTGACCTGTGTGTGTGTGTGTGTGTGCTGGAGGAGGGATACAGGTGAGTGACCTGTGTGTGTGCGCGCTGGAGGAGGGATACAGGTAAGTGACCTGTGTGTGTGTGTGTGTGCGCGCTGGAGGAGGGATACAGGTGAGTGACGTGTGTGTGTGTGTGCGCGTGCGTGTGCGCTGGAGGAGGGATACAGGTGAGTGACCTGTGTGTGTGTGCGCGCGCACGCTGGAGGAGGGATACAGGTGAGTGACCTGTGTGTGTGTGTGTGTGTGTGTTGGAGGAGGGATACAGGTGAGTGACCTGTATGTGTGCTGGAGGAGGGATACAGGTGAGTGACCTGTGTGTGTGTGCTGGAGGAGGGATACAGGTGAGTGACGTGTGTGTGTGTGCTGGAGGAGGGATACAGGTGAGTGACGTGTGTGTGTGTGTGCTGGAGGAGGGATACAGGTGAGTGACGTGTGTGCGCGCGCGCGCTGGAGAAGGGATACAGGTGAGTGACCTGTGTGTGTGTGTGTGTGTGTGTGTGTGTGTGTGTGCTGGAGGAGGGATACAGGTGAGTGACCTGTTTGTGTGCTGGAGGAGGGATACAGGTGAGTGACCTGTGTGTGTGTGCTGGATGAGGGCTACAGGTGAGTGACCTGTGTGTGCTGGATGAGGGCTACAGGTGAGTGACCTGTGTGTGTGCTGGAGGAGGGCTACAGGTGAGTGACCTGTGTGTGTGTGCTGGAGGAGGGCTACAGGTGAGTGACCTGTGTGTGTGTGCTGGATGAGGGCTACAGGTGAGTGACCTGTGTGTGTGCTGGAGGAGGGATACAGGTGAGTGACCTGTGTGTGTGCGCTGGAGGAGGGATACAGGTGAGTGACCTGTGTGTGTGTGTGTGTGTGTGCTGGAGGAGGGATACAGGTGAGTGACCTGTGTGTGTGTGCTGGAGGAGGGATACAGGTGAGTGACCTGTGTGTGTGTGCTGGAGGAGGGATACAGGTGAGTGACCTGTGTGTGTGTGCTGGAGGAGGGCTACAGGTGAGTGACCTGTGTGTGTGTGTGCTGGAGGAGGGATACAGGTGAGTGACCTGTGTGTGCTGGAGGAGGGATACATGTGAGTGACCTGTGTGTGTGTGCTGGAGGAGGGACACAGGTGAGTGACCTGTGTGTGTGTGCGCTGGAGGAGGGATACAGGTGAGTGACCTGTGTGTGTGTGCGCTGGAGGAGGGATACAGGTGAGTGACCTGTGTGTGTGTGCTGGAGGAAGGACACAGGTGAGTGACCTGTGTGTGTGTGCGCTGGAGGAGGGATACAGGTGAGTGACCTGTGTGTGTGCGCTGGAGGAGGGATACAGGTGAGTGACCTGTGTGTGTGCTGGAGGAGGGATACAGGTGAGCGACCTGTGTGTGTGCTGGAGGAGGGATACAGGTGAGTGACCTGTGTGTGCTGGAGGAGGGATACAGGTGAGTGACCTGTGTGTGCTGGAGGAGGGATACAGGTGAGTGACCTGTGTGTGTGCTGGAGGAGGGATACAGGTGAGTGACCTGTGTGTGTGCTGGAGGAGGGATACAGGTGAGTGACCTGTGTGTGTGCTGGAGGAGGGATACAGGTGAGTGACCTGTGTGTGTGTGTGCGCGCTGGAGGAGGGATACAGGTGAGTGACCTGTGTGTGTGTGTGCGCGCTGGAGGAGGGATACAGGTGAGTGACCTGTGTGTGTGCTGGAGGAGGGATACAGGTGAGTGACCTGTGTGTGTGCTGGAGGAGGGATACAGGTGAGTGACCTGTGTGTGTGTGCTGGAGGAGGGATACAGGTGAGCTGTGTGTGTGTGCTGGAGGAGGGATACAGGTGAGTGACCTGTGTGTGTGCTGGAGGAGGGATACAGGTGAGTGACCTGTGTGTGTGCTGGAGGAGGGATACAGGTGAGTGACCTGTGTGTGTGCTGGAGGAGGGATACAGGTGAGTGACCTGTGTGTGTGCTGGAGGAGGGATACAGGTGAGTGACCTGTGTGTGTGTGCGCGCGCGCTGGAGAAGGGATACAGGTGAGTGACCTGTGTGTGTGTGTGTGTGTGCTGGAGGAGGGATACAGGTGAGTGACCTGTGTGTGTGTGTGTGCTGGAGGAGGGATACAGGTGAGTGAAAGTGCCCCTTCCCCGCCAGTGATGGTGCTAATGCCCCTCCCCCAGAACCCTGAGGACCTCTGGGCCTATCACACGTTATTCTATCACCAAATCTGCGTTTCTTCATCCAATAGAAATATTCTCCTCCCCTCAATGGATTTCCACCAATCGCCCAACAAGGAAATGATGAGGTCATCGTACAATGCGCTTTTATTAATAAGCTCCTCCCACACTCTAAGCTCCTCCCACATCCGGCACCAGCTCCATCAGCAGATTTCTCAGTTGGAGTAAATGCCCCATCTTTTGTGTCAATGAGAAGAACTGCACCCCATAGTTGGTGTCATTGGGAGGATTTGTGCCCCATCGTTGGTGACATTGGGCCTCATTGTTGGTGTCACTGGTAGGAAATTTGCCTTATGATCGGTGTTATTGGGAGGAACTGTGCCACTTTGTTGGTGACATATAACCAAGGGCCATATAAAGGCAAGCGAAGGGCCGCATCTGGCCCCCGGGGGCCGCAGTTTGGAGACCACTGAGTTAGAGGAATGAAGGGGTTTGGCAGTGAAAGGGTTCATAAATTAAAAGGAAAAACATTTGACTCGGCAGTTAAAGGGTTAAAAATAGGAGGAAAATACGATTTGGCAGTTGAAGAGAATAAACCTCCCTAAAGGGGGCGCAGAGAGCAATAAAAACCAGACAGGGGTTCTAATCCCTCTCCACTCCATCCAACACTAACTATAAACAGGATCTCCTTTATTTATAATGTAACATATGGGGGAGAAATGGGGATACAATTATTTGGCGGTGAGAGGGTTAATGTGTGCGGTGGGGGAGGGGGAGGTTTTTTTTTTACTTGGTTTGGCAGTCGAAGGGTTGAAATAAATGAAGAATATAGTTTGGTAGTGAAAGGGTTAAATCTCATTCACAATGACATGTTCTTCCCGGAGCCGCGTCCCTATGAGATCCGTATTCCGATCCTACAGCCTGAATTCACAAAGCTCACAAATCAGGACGTGGCTCCTTTAAGAAAAATCGGCAGTTATTATTTTTTTGCTGAGTCATAATGAGATTTCAAAAACAACAACAACTCACGATGACTCAGCAAAAAAAAATAACTGACGATATTTTTTTTAAAGGAAAAAAACCTGACAGGAGTTCTAATCCCTCTCCACTCCATCCAACACTAGCAAGAAACTTTTATTTTTACATTTTTTTATAATTTACACCTTATGATTACCTAATAAAAATAACAAAATAGAACATAAATATATATATATTTACAAGTCATTACATCCACGTTGTATATAGACAAAGAAAACGTCAGACCTATAACATCTGCATCTAGCTAGGGGTGTCCCGATACCACTTTTTTAGGACTGAGTACCGATACTTTTTTTTAAATGTGTCCCCAAATGCAGCCATGTCCCCCCCATATATGCAGCCATGTCCCCCACATATTGTCCCCCGTATATCCAGCCATGTCCCCCGTATATCCAGCAATGTCCCCCGTATAACCAGCCATGTCCCCAGTATATCCAGCCATGTCCCCCGTATATCCAGCCATGTCCCCCGTATATCCAGCCATGTCCCCCGTATAACCAGCCATGTCCCCCGTATATCCAGCCATGTCCCCCGTATATCCAGCCATGTCCCCCGTATAACCAGCCATGTCCCCCGTATATCCAGCCATGTCCCCCGTATAACCAGCCATGTCCCCCGTATAACCAGCCATGTCCCCCGTATATCCAGCCATGTCCCCTGTATAACCAGCCATGTCCCCCGTATATCCAGCCATGTCCCCCGTATAACCAGCCATGTCCCCCGTATATCCAGCCATGTCCCCTGTATATCCAGCCATGTCCCCCGTATATCCAGCCATGTCCCCTGTATAACCAGCCATGTCCCCCGTATATCCAGCCATGTCCCCCGTATAACCAGCCATGTCCCCCGTATAACCAGCCATGTCCCCTGTATATCCAGCCATGTCCCCCGTATATACAGCCATGTCCCCCGTATATACAGCCATGTCCCCGTATATCCAGCCATGTCCCCCGTATAACCAGCCATGTCCCCCGTATATCCAGCCATGTCCCCCGTATAACCAGCCAGGTCCCCCGTATAACCAGCCATGTCCCCCGTATATCCAGCCATGTCCCCTGTATAACCAGCCATGTCCCCCGTATAACCAGCCATGTCCCCCGTATAACCAGCCATGTCCCCCGTATATCCAGCCATGTCCCCTGTATATCCAGCCATGTCCCCTGTATATCCAGCCATGTCCCCTGTACCTACTGTTAATCACCGCAGCGCGGGGAACATTACAGTCAGCGTTCGTTTGAACAGCTGTTTTCCCCGCCGCGCATAGACACTCCCCCTTGCTCGCGATTGGACAGATCCGTCCAAGGGGGAGTGTCTATGCGCGGCGGGGAAAACAGCTGTTCAAACGAAAGCTGTCTGTAATGTTCCCCGCGCTGCGGTGATTAACGTGGCCATGGTGCGGGGGGGGGGGGGGGGGGGGGAAGTATTCTATTTTAGTATCGGCGGTATTAGCGGGAGTACGAGTACTCCCACTAATACTCGGTATCGGTCCCGATACGGATACTGGTATCGGTATCGGGACAACCCATCAATCTGGGAAATATATATCCTTTTATTTTATTTATTTTATTATATTTTGTTATTTTTATTAGATAATCATAAGGTTACAAAAAAAAAAAAAAAATCCGGATCACCTACTGAGAGTAGTATGGTGTTACTATGGTAACGCTGTATTAAATACAGTGTGCAAAAAAATAAAATAATGAAAAAGGTAATAAACAAAAACAAATATTGTTTTTTTTATCACCGTCATTATTTTTACCATTATAAGTTAATAATTACAATGATATTGTTTCCTTTTTTATTTATCATTTTTAATATTGTCATCAATATTTGCTTTATTTATTTTTTGGTGCTACAATTATTATAAATCATTATTTAATTAATAATCGTATTTTTATTGGTAATATTCTTCTTATTATTACTGATATTATTAGTGTATTCATATTTACAATAATAATAACATCATTCATATTAAATTATAATAAAACAAATCAAACATACAGAATTATTACATTTTATAATATTACACTAATATAAAATACGGGATTATCTCTGAATAACGATAAGGAATTTATTGAGATAAAATAATATCTAATAATAAAAGGAATTGATCGGATTGATCGGCTGCAAGGGAGACCAATGATTGTTTACAGACACAGACACAATTTTCTCAGTGCTGGTCATGTGACCTGCAGTGTAAAAATAGAAGCACACAGAGAGAAAACAAACATTCTGTTACCATGGTAACCTGCACTGTGAACATAGAGCTATGTGATGTCACAGCTGTGGAAGCAAATAAATAGCCGGCAGGGGGAGGAGCTGTCAGTTGACAATAGGTCTTCACAGCAGAAGCATCTCTCTTGCAGAGCTCCTGACTGATTGATTTGTATTTCATCACATTATCTCCAGTGATTGGAATTCAGAGTCTATTGATTGATTGGCATTAATTGTCTGATCGTCTATTACTAGTACTTGGCATTTCCTGCCAGTTATTTTCTACAAGCAAAAATGAGGAACCAAATCCTCGTTATGATTGTTTCACTGTTGCTCTCTTTGGGAGGACAGAGATATACCATCATCCAATCCCCAGAGGTCCACATGGATCAGGAGGGGCCCTCAAATGTCATCGGAGGGCCCCCACAGGAGGGGATTGTGGAAACAACACCGCAGCCAGCGCAGATTCCACTGATTTTTAGGATCCTGTATCCATGGGCTGTCCCCAGAGATGTCATCAGTGGGGCCCCAGAGACCCCAATGGAGCAGGAGGAGCCCATAAATGTCATCAGAGGGGCCCCAGAGACCCCAATGGAGCAGGAGGAGCCCACAAATGTCATCAGGGGGCCCCCAGAGGAGGAGATTGTGGAAACTCCACAACAGCCAGCGAAGATTCCGCTGATTTTTAGAATTCTTTATCCATGGGCTGTCCCCAGAGATGTCATCAAAGGGGCCCCAGAGACCCCAATGGAGCAGGAGGAGCCCACAAATGTAATCAGGGGGCCCCCAGAGGAGGAGATTGTGGAAACTCCACAACAGCCAGCGAAGATTCCGCTGATTTTTAGAATTCTTTATCCATGGGCTGTCCCCAGAGATGTCATCAAAGGGGCCCCAGAGACCCCAATGGAGCAGGAGGAGCCCACAAATGTCATCAAAGGGGCCCCAGAGACCAGCATGGAGGAGGAGAACATGAAGAGGACGGAGCAGCCAGTGGAGGAAACATTGAGAGGAAATGAAAATGACCCTCTAGAACCCATCAGCTGGTTTTTATTCCTGACCCGTCCTCCAGTCTGGTTTAGCTTGGCAGTCCTGATAACGTTTCTGATTCTGAAATACATCCTGCGCCAATATCACCTGGCCAGAATATTAGGACGTTTTATGATGTTCCAGGAGCTGATCGGATTGATTTATTTACTGATCGATATCTGGAACAGACGGGGGGCAGTCTTTGAGAACATAATCCTACCCCTCTATATAAATGCGGGTGA
Source organism: Rana temporaria (assembly GCF_905171775.1). NCBI lineage: Eukaryota > Metazoa > Chordata > Amphibia > Anura > Ranidae > Rana > Rana temporaria. Next base: position 11,062 of record NC_053496.1, read on the forward strand.
TTGGGACCAATGGGTGGTCACCGGGCTCTGGTCAGTATGGTCCAAGGGGTGGGTGGCCCTAGACAACACAGTCCCATCCGTCCTTATTAATATTGTTACTGAGCACCGGTCAGAATGCTGTCTGGGGGTTATCACCATGCTGGTGGTGCTGCTCCTAATATGTTTCAAGCCATTCTACCGACTGCGCCGACCAACAAGTAGCAACATCACCCCACCACCGAGTGACGCCATTTCCCCAAGTGACGTCATCTTACCAGCAAGTGATGACACCGTTCTACCAACAAGTGATGTCATTATACCAGAAAGTGATGACACCGTTCTACCAACAAGTGATGTCATTATACCAGAAAGTGATGACACCATTCCACCACCAAGTGATGTCATTATACCAGAAAGTGATGACACCGTTCCACCAAGTGACGTCATCATACCAGCAAGTGATGACACCATTCCACAAACAAGTCACGTCATTATACCAGAAAGTGATGACACCATTCCACCACCAAGTGACATCATTATACCAGAAAGTGATGACACCGTTCCACCAAGTGACGTCATCATACCAGCAAGTGATGACACCATTCCACCAACAAGTGAGAATGCAGAGAGCACCATGGAGGAGGCGGCCGTTCCCATTTCCAGAGTTGCATCTCCTCAACCTTCCCTTAGTGCTTGGATAAGACAGAAAATAAAGGAGCACCAAGCAACAATGGAGGTTGGGCACACGGATATCGTCCCACGAAAGAGTGACATCATCCCACCGAGTGATGTCATCATTCCACCATCAAGGAAAAATGCAGCAAGCACCATGGAGGAGGCGGCCATTCCCATTTCCAGAGTTGCATCTCCTCAAGCTCCCCTTAGTGCTTGGATAAGACAGAAAATAAAGGAGCACCAAGCAACAATGGAGGTTGGGCACACGGATATCGTCCCACAAAAGGGTGACATCATCCCACCGAGTGATGTCATCATTCCACCATCAAGGAAAAATGCAGCGAGCACCATGGAGGAGGCGGCCATTCCCATTTCCAGAGTTGCATCTCCTCAAGCTTCCCTTAGTGCTTGGATAAGACAGAAAATAAAGGAGCACCAAGCAACAATGGAGGTTGGGCACACGGATATCGTCCCACGAAAGAGTGACATCATCCCACCGAGTGATGTCATCATTCCACCATCAAGGAAAAATGCAGCGAGCACCATGGAGGAGGCGGCCATTCCCATTTCCAGAGTTGCATCTCCTCAAGCTTCCCTTAGTGCTTGGATAAGACAGAAAATAAAGGAGCACCAAGCAACAATGGAGGTCGGACACAGGGATATCGTCCCACAAAAGACTGCCACCGAGTGATGTCATCATTCCACCATCAAGGAAAAATGCAGCAAGTGCCATGGAGGAGACTGACGTTCCCATTCCCAGCGTCGCACCTCCCAGGGACCACAGCAACGACATCCCACAGAATGTTGGTCTCCTCCCACTACTGAGTTCCCTTATGTCACCAGTGACTGATGACATCAATATGCTATTGGATTCCGTCATTGGTCAACAAAGGGCAACACTGGCTGTTGATCCCAATGTTGAAACTCGTAGTAACCCGTCTTCACCTACGGCAATTATTCCAGCTAGTGAAGAAGCGAAGGGCAACCAAGGAGGACCGCCATTAAACCGGATATTGACTTTTCATAGCACTTTTGGCCGGGTGACTTCCTGGTACCAACCTCTGCCCCATTTAATTGGCTGGGCAAATATGACGTCCAATATCCAAGAGTTGCCAAGAGTGGAAATGTAGACATTAAGCTTTAAGGTTAATCAAAAATATCACATTCTAAAGGGAAAGGTAGAACAAGGGGGAGGGGAGTATGGAAGAGGGAGAGAGGGAGGAAGGGGGAGGGGAAGTTGGAGAAAGAAGGGGAGTGAGGGTTTGGGGGAACCCCCACACCCCTTCCTTACCTCCAACCTCCCCTCCTCCTTATCTCCCTCTCTCCCTCTTCCATACTCCCCTCCCCCTTGTTCTACCTTTCCCTTTAGAATGTGACATTTTTTGATTAACCTTAAAGCTTAATGTCTACATTTCCACTCTTGGCAACTCTTGGATATGAGGCGGCTTTCGGAGGACTCGGGTCCCCCGGGCCTAGCAGGCCGTTTACCACCAACATCTGAAAAATGCAGCGAGCGCCATGGAGGAGGCGGCCATTCCCATTTCCAGAGTTGCATCTCCTCGAGCTTCCCTTAGTGCTTGGATAAGACAGAAAATAAAGGAGCACCAAGCAACAATGGAGGTCGGACACAGGGATATCGTCCCACAAAAGACTGCCACCGAGTGATGTCATCATTCCACCATCAAGGAAAAATGCAGCGAGCGCCATGGAGGAGACTGACGTTCCCATTCCCAGCGTCGCACCTCCCAGGGACCACAGCAACGACATCCCACAGAATGGTGGTCTCCTCCCACTACCGAGTTCCCTTATGTCACCAGTGACCGATGACATCAATATGGTATTTGATTCCGTCATTGGTCAACAAAGGGCAACACTGGCTGTTGATCCCAATGTTGAAACTCGTAGTAACCCGTCTTCACCTACGGCAATTATTCCAGCTAGTGAAGAAGCGAAGGGCAACCAAGGAGGACAGCCATTAAACCGGATCTTGACTTTTCATAGCACTTTTGGCCGGGTGACTTCCTGGTACCAACCTCTGCCCCATTTAATTGGCTGGGCAAATATGACGTCCAATATCCAAGAGTTGCCAAGAGTGGAAATGTAGACATTAAGCTTTAAGGTTAATCAAAAATATGACATTCTAAAGGGAAAGGTAGAACAAGGGGGAGGGGAGTATGGAAGAGGGAGAGAGGGAGGAAGGGGGAGGGGAGGTTGGAGAAAGAAGGGGGGTGAGGGTTTGGGGGAACCCCCACACCCCTTCCTTACCTCCAACCTCCCCTCCTCCTTTCCTCCCTCTCTCCCTCTTCCATACTCCCCTCCCCCTTGTTCTACCTTTCCCTTTAGAATGTGACATTTTTGATTAACCTTAAAGCTTAATGTCTACATTTCCACTCTTGGCAACTCTTGGATATGAGGCGGCTTTCGGAGGACTCGGGTCCCCCCGGGCCTAGCAGGCCGTTTACCACCAACATCTCAGTCACTTTTTTACAGGTGATTATGTTTCATCAATGTATTGTCGATCGACATCAAATTTTCGAGGCGTGTGTTGGACCGGCGAGGAGAGGAGGTTGGAGGCCGGTATGTTTTTAAGGTGTGTGTTGGACCGCCGAGGAGAGGAGGTTGGAGGCCGGTATCTTTTTAAGGTGTGTGTTGGACCGGCGAGGAGAGGAGGTTGGAGGCCGGTATGTTTTTAAGGTGTGTGTTGGACCGACGAGGAGAGGAGGTTGGAGGCCGGTATGTTTTTAAGGTGTGTGTTGGACCGGCGAGGAGAGGAGGTTGGAGGCCGGTATCTTTTTAAGGTGTGTGTTGGACCAGCGAGGAGAGGAGGTTGGAGGCCGGTATGTTTTTAAGGTGTGTGTTGGACCGGCGAGGAGAGGAGGTTGGAGGCCGGTATCTTTTTAAGGTGTGTGTTGGACCGGCGAGGAGAGGAGGTTGGAGGCCGGTATGTTTTTAAGGTGTGTGTTGGACCGGCGAGGAGAGGAGGTTGGAGGCCGGTATGTTTTTAAGGTGTGTGTTGGACCGGCGAGGAGAGGAGGTTGGAGGCCGGTATCTTTTTAAGGTGTGTGTTCTTTTCCCAGCTGTACGAGGGTGGGGTACTGAAAACGTACGAGCAGCTGTGTAGAGAATACCAATTAGCCCCACGGGGCTTCTATCAGTACCTCCAGCTCCGGCATGCTCTACAGAAACAACAACAAACACGATCATTGGTGGTGACTTTACCGTCACCTTTGATGACGACGGTTCTGCAAGCAGAAGCTCGGAGAGGACTCATAACAAAAACATATGAGGGACTGTTAGCAACAATTCAGAGTCATGCTTCCCTTAGAAGCCGTAGGAAGTGGGTGGAAGACATTGGGGAGATAGATGGAGATCAGTGGGAGAGGGCGATTGAATCTGTTCCGGCGGTATCTGTCTCTGCGTCGCACAAATTGTCGCAACTCTTTATCCTACATAGGTATATACGTACACTGGAGTAGTATATGAATATAAAAATGTGGTATAATGTATGTCAAATAAAATGAAATGGATGCCGAATAGGCATATCTATTTATGAAAGAAGAAAAGAAAAGATATAAAAATAAAGTGGATTTAAAAAAAAGGTGTGGTTTGGACCGGAGAGGAGGTTGGAGGCCGGTATGTTTTTAAGGTGTGGTTTGGACCGGCGAGGAGAGGAGGTTGGAGGCCGGTATGTTTTTAAGGTGTGGTTTGGACCGGCGAGGAGAGGAGGTTGGAGGCCGGTATGTTTTTAAGGTGTGGTTTGGACCGGCGAGGAGAGGAGGTTGGAGGCCGGTATGTTTTTAAGGTGTGGTTTGGACCGGCTATGGGGAGGAGGTTGGAGGCCGGTATGTTTTTAAGGTGTGTGTTGGACCGGCTATGGGGAGGTTGGAGGCCGGTATGTTTATGAGGTGTGGTTTGGACCGGCTATGGGGAGGTTGGAGGCCGGTATGGGAGGAGTCTTTCCAGCTTTCTTTGCTGGAGAAATGAGAACTCTTCCCACCAGTGAGGTCCTTCATGGAGAAGTCCCAGGCCTCACTCACACGGGGTGTATGAATCTGTACCCTGTATGGGGGCTGCAATTACCCCAAAGAGGACATCCATGTGGGCGCAGTTGCGCGGACGCACCCTGGGTGCGTTCGGGGCCGTGCACCGGCACCCACACAGATGTCACATTGGGAACAGCCGCTGCACCCCAGATGACAGCAATGGGACTGCCTACATGGGATGCTGGGAACACCTGTGCATCCCCATTGCGGTACACGCGGCCCTCCCATGGGGTACGGATTATTACCCCCCTGTGAATGAGGCCTAAGTGTGAGTAGAATATTTACCCCCATTGTGTTGGTAATTTGGGGACCACTGTACCCCTCTTTATTGTTATTTGGGGTGTTTTATTATAGGAGTGTTATAGATTGTAGATTAGGAGAAGTTTGGATTTCTTCTGGAGGAGTTTTGAGTGGATATAACTGATGTACCCCGCTCAGCGGGGGCGGGCCTTCCAGAACAGAGGCCGCATATGGGCAGCACAGAGGCTTAGTGGTGAGCCTTGCAGCACTGGGGTCCTTGGTTCACATCCTGACCATGACACTATCTGCATGGAGTTTGCATGTTCTCCCTGTGCTTGCGTGGGTTTCCTCCGGGTTCTCCGGTTTCCTCTCACAATACATGCTACCTTTGCGTTGGTGGTGCAGTGGTTAGCACAGCTGCTTTCTAAGCAGATGACCCGGGTTCGATTCCCGGCCAATGCCATCTCCAATACTTGGAGTCCTCAGAGAGAAAAGCGCTATACAAGGTCATAGACTATAGTGGGGACATTAGAGTGTCAGCTCCTGGGCTCAGCCATAGACTGCACTGGGGACATTAGAGTGTCAGCTCCTGGGCTCAGCCATAGACTATAGTGGGGACATTAGAGTGTCAGCTCCTGGGCTCAGCCATAGACTATAGTGGGGACATTAGAGTGTCAGCTCCTGGGCTCAGCCATAGACTATAGTGGGACATTAGAGTGTCAGCTCCTGGGCTCAGCCATAGACTATAGTGGGGCATTAGAGTGTCAGCTCCTGGGCTCAGCCATAGACTATAGTGGGGACATTAGAGTGTCAGCTCCTGGGCTCAGTCATAGACTATAGTGGGACATTAGAGTGTCAGCTCCTGGGCTCAGCCATAGACTATAGTGGGACATTAGAGTGTCAGCTCCTGGGCTCAGCCATAGACTATAGTGGGGACATTAGAGTGTGAGCTCCTGGGCTCAGCCATAGACTATAGTGGGACATTAGAGTGTCAGCTCCTGGGCTCAGCCATAGACTGCACTGGGGACATTAGAGTGTCAGCTCCTGGTCTCAGCCATAGACTATAGTGGGACATTAGAGTGTCAGCTCCTGGGCTCAGCCATAGACTATAGTGGGACATTAGAGTGTCAGCTCCTGGGCTCAGCCATAGACTATAGTGGGGACATTAGAGTGTCAGCTCCTGGGTTCAGCCATAGACTATAGTGGGGACATTAGAGTGTCAGCTCCTGGGCTCAGCTATAGACTATAGTGGGGACATTAGAGTGTCAGCTCCTGGGCTCAGCCATAGACTATAGTGGGACATTAGAGTGTCAGCTCCTGGGCTCAGCCATAGACTATAGTGGGGACATTAGAGTGTCAGCTCCTGAGCTCAGTCATAGACTATAGTGGGGACATTAGAGTGTCAGCTCCTGGGCTCAGTCATAGACTATAGTGGGGACATTAGAGTGTCAGCTCCTGGGCTCAGACATAGACTATAGTGGGGACATTAGAGTGTCAGCTCCTGGGCTCAGTCATAGACTACAGTGGGACATTAGAGTGTCAGCTCCTGGGCTCAGCCATAGACTACAGTGGGACATTAGAGTGTCAGCTCCTGGGCTCAGCCATAGACTATAGTGGGGACATTAGAGTGTCAGCTCCTGGGCTCAGCCATAGGACTGCACTGGGGACATTAGAGTGTCAGCTCCTGGGCTCAGCCATAGACTATAGTGGGGACATTAGAGTGTCAGCTCCTGGGCTCAGCCATAGACTGCACTGGGGACATTAGAGTGTCAGCTCCTGGGCTCAGCCATAGACTATAGTGGGGACATTAGAGTGTCAGCTCCTGGGCTCAGACATAGACTATAGTGGAACATTAGAGCGTCAGCTCCTGGGCTCAGCCATAGACTATAGTGGGGACATTAGAGTGTCAGCTCCTGGGCTCAGCCATAGACTATAGTGGGGACATTAGAGTGTCAGCTCCTGGGCTCAGCCATAGACTATAGTGGGGACATTAGAGTGTCAGCTCCTGGGCTCAGCCATAGACTATAGTGGGACATTAGAGTGTCAGCTCCTGGGCTCAGCCATAGACTGCACTGGGGACATTAGAGTGTCAGCTCCTGGGCTCAGCCATAGGACTGCACTGGGAACATTAGAGTGTCAGCTCCTGGGCTCGGCCATAGACTGCACTGGGGACATTAGAGTGTCAGCTCCTGGGCTCAGCCATAGACTGCACTGGGGACATTAGAGTGTCAGCTCCTGGGCTCGGCCATAGACTGCACTGGGGACATTAGAGTGTCAGCTCCTGGGCTCAGCCATAGACTGCACTGGGGACATTAGAGTGTCAGCTCCTGGGCTCGGCCATAGACTGCACTGGGGACATTAGAGTGTCAGCTCCTGGGCTCAGCCATAGACTATAGTGGGACATTAGAGTGTCAGCTCCTGGGCTCAGCCATAGACTATAGTGGGACATTAGAGTGTCAGCTCCTGGGCTCAGCCATAGACTATAGTGGGGACATTAGAGTGTCAGCTCCTGGGCTCAGCCATAGACTGCACTGGGGACATTAGAGTGTCAGCTCCTGGGCTCAGCCATAGACTATAGTGGGACATTAGAGTGTCAGCTCCTGGGCTCAGTCATAGACTGTACTGGGGACATTAGAGTGTCAGGTCCTGGGCTCAGCCATAGACTATAGTGGGAACATTAGAGTGTCAGCTCTTGGGCTCAGCCATAGACTATAGTGGGACATTAGAGTGTCAGCTCCTGGGCTCAGCCATAGACTGCACTGGGGACATTAGAGTGTCAGCTCCTGGGCTCAGCCATAGGACTGCACTGGGTACATTAGAGTGTCAGCTCCTGGGCTCAGCCATAGACTATAGTGGGGACATTAGAGTGTCAGCTCCTGGGCTCAGCCATAGACTGCACTGGGGACATTAGAGTGTCAGCTCCTGGGCTCAGCTATAGACTGCACTGGGGACATTAGAGTGTCAGCTCCTGGGCTCAGCCATAGCCTGCACTGGGAACATTAGAGTGTCAGCTCCTGGGTTCAGTCATAGACTATAGTGGGACATTAGAGTGTCAGCTCCTGGGCTCAGCCATAGACTATAGTGGGGACATTAGAGTGTCAGCTCCTGGGCTCAGACATAGACTGCACTGGGGACATTAGAGTGTCAGCTCCTGGGCTCAGTCATAGACTGCACTGGGGACATTAGAGTGTCAGCTCCTGGGCTCAGCCATAGACTATAGTGGGGACATTAGAGTGTCAGCTCCTGGGCTCAGCCATAGACTATAGTGGGACATTAGAGTGTCAGCTCCTGGGCTCAGCCATAGACTATAGTGGGACATTAGAGTGTCAGCTCTTGGGCTCAGCCATAGACTATAGTGGGGACATTAGAGTGTCAGCTCCTGGGCTCAGCCATAGACTATAGTGGGACATTAGAGTGTCAGCTCCTGGGCTTAGCTATAGACTGCACTGGGGACATTAGAGTGTCAGCTCCTGGGCTCAGCCATAGACTGTAAAGGGGACATTAGAGTGTCAGCACCTGGGCTCAGCCATAGACTGTAAAGGGGACATTAGAGTGTCAGCTCCTGGGCTCAGCCATAGACTATAGTGGGGACATTAGAGTGTCAGCTCCTGGGCTCAGCCATAGACTGCACTGGGGACATTAGAGTGTCAGCTCCTGGGCTCAGCCATAGACTGCACTGGGGACATTAGAGTGTCAGCTCCTGGGCTCAGCCATAGACTATAGTAGGGACATTAGAGTGTCAGCTCCTGGGATCAGTCATAGACTATAGTGGGACATTAGAGTGTCAGCTCCTGGGCTCGGCCATAGACTATAGTGGGACATTAGAGTGTCAGCTCCTGGGCTCAGCCATAGACTGCACTGGGGACATTAGAGTGTCAGCTCCTGAGCTCAGCCATAGACTATAGTGGGACATTAGAGTGTCAGCTCCTGGGCTCAGCCATAGACTATAGTGGGGACATTAGAGTGTCAGCTCCTGGGCTCAGCCATAGACTATAGTGGGACATTAGAGTGTCAGCTCCTGGGCTCAGCCATAGACTATAGTGGGACATTAGAGTGTCAGCTCCTGGGCTCAGCCATAGACTATAGTGGGGACATTAGAGTGTCAGCTCCTGGGTTCAGCCATAGACTATAGTGGGGACATTAGAGTGTCAGCTCCTGAGCTCAGTCATAGGACTGTAAAGGGGACATTAGAGTGTCAGCTCCTGGGCTCAGCCATAGACTGTAAAGGGGACATTAGAGTGTCAGCTCCTGGGCTCAGCTATAGACTATAGTGGGACATTAGAGTGTCAGCTCCTGGGCTCAGCCATACACTATAGTGGGACATTAGAGTGTCAGCTCCGGGGCTCAGCCATAGACTATAGTGAGACATTAGAGTGTCAGCTCCTGGGCTCAGACATAGACTATAGTGGGGACATTAGAGTGTCAGCTCCTGGGCTCAGCTATAGACTGCACTGGGGACATTAGAGTGTCAGCTCCTGGGCTCAGCCATAGACTGCACTGGGGACATTAGAGTGTCAGCTCCTGGGCTCAGCCATAGACTATAGTGGGGACATTAGAGTGTCAGCTCCTGGGCTCAGCCATAGACTATAGTGGGGACATTAGAGTGTCAGCTCCTGGGCTTAGTCATAGACTGCACTGGGGACATTAGAGTGTCAGCTCCTGGGCTCAGCCATAGACTATAGTGGGACATTAGAGTGTCAGCTCCTGGGCTCAGTCATAGACTATAGTGGGACATTAGAGTGTCAGCTCCTGGGCTCAGTCATAGACTATAGTGGGACATTAGAGTGTCAGCTCCTGGGCTCAGTCATAGACTGCACTGGGGACATTAGAGTGTCAGCTCCTGGGCTCAGCCATAGACTATAGTGGGGACATTAGAGTGTCAGCTCCTGGGCTCAGCCATAGACTATAGTGGGACATTAGAGTGTCAGCTCCTGGGCTCAGCCATAGACTATAGTGGGGACATTAGAGTGTCAGCTCCTGGGCTCAGCCATAGACTATAGTGGGACATTAGAGTGTCAGCTCCTGGGCACAGTCATAGACTATAGTGGGGACATTAGAGTGTCAGCTCCTGGGCTCAGCCATAGACTATAGTGGGGACATTAGAGTGTCAGCTCCTGGGATCAGCCACAGACTATAGTGGGGACATTAGAGTGTCAGCTCCTGGGCTCAGTCATAGACTATAGTGGGACATTAGAGTGTCAGCTCCTGGGATCAGCCACAGACTATACTGGGGACATTAGAGTGTCAGCTCCTGGGATCAGCCATAGACTATAGTGGGGACATTAGAGTGTCAGCTCCTGGGCTCAGCCATAGACTGTAGTGGGGACATTAGAGTGTCAGCTCCTGGGCTCAGCCATAGACTGCACTGGGGACATTAGAGTGTCAGCTCCTGGGCTCAGCCATAGACTATAGTGGGACATTAGAGTGTCAGCTCCTGGGCTCAGCCATAGACTATAGTGGGGACATTAGAGTGTCAGCTCCTGGGCTCAGCCATAGACTATAGTGGGGACATTAGAGTGTCAGCTCCTGGGCTCACTCATAGACTATAGTGGGACATTAGAGTGTCAGCTCCTGGGCTCAGCCATAGACTATAGTGGGACATTAGAGTGTCAGCTCCTGGGCTCAGCCATAGACTGCACTGGGGACATTAGAGTGTCAGCTCCTGGGCTCAGCCATAGACTATAGTGGGACATTAGAGTGTCAGCTCCTGGGCTCAGCCATAGACTATAGTGGGGACATTAGAGTGTCAGCTCCTGGGCTCAGCCATAGACTATAGTGGGACATTAGAGTGTCAGCTCCTGGGCTCAGCCATAGACTATAGTGGGACATTAGAGTGGCAGCTCCTGGGCTCAGCCATAGACTGCACTGGGGACATTAGAGTGTCAGCTCCTGGGCTCAGCCATAGACTATAGTGGGGACATTAGAGTGTCAGCTCCTGGGCTCAGCCATAGACTATAGTGGGGCATTAGAGTGTCAGCTCCTGGGCTCAGCCATAGACTATAGTGAGACATTAGAGTGTCAGCTCCTGGGCTCAGCCATAGACTATAGTGGGGACATTAGAGTGTCAGCTCCTGGGCTCAGCTATAGACTATAGTGGGACATTAGAGTGTCAGCTCCTGGGCTCAGCCATAGACTATAGTGGGGACATTAGAGTGTCAGCTCCTGGGCTCAGCCATAGACTATAGTGGGGACATTAGAGTGTCAGCTCCTGGGCTCAGCCCCTCCCTGTGGGCGGTCCTCAGTGATGATCACACTCGCCTCTCCTTCAGGTCACATGATCACTCTGCCCACTGCCATCATTTCTGGGCGGGGCCTCTGCTGAAAACGAGATCACGTGACGCCCCGCCCCCTAATAGGCGGAGCCACCCGGGTGTCTCTTCTTCTGCCCGCCAACCAAAGAAAGAGACCCAACTACCGGGTATCTCTCGGGCTCCACCCACTTCCGGTCTTCCTCTTTACTTCCGGGTGAGGAGTCTGTTTACCTTCCGGGGTCGGTGGAGGAGCGGGGTGAGAGGTGAATGGTGCCGTATAACAGACCATGTGAGGGACAGAGCGCTCCCCTCCCCCTCTCACACCTCTGTGACCCCCCCTTATAGGAGAGAATGACCCCCCCCCTGTATGAGGTGTCAGCCCTGCCTGGCCCCTCTGTGTGCCCCCCCCCCTGTATGAGGTGTCAGCCCTGCCTGGCCCCTCTGTGTCCCCCCCCCCCTGTATATCTATATAGGATAGAGTGACCCCCCCCCCCCCTGTATGAGGTGTCAGCCCTGCCTGGCCCCTCTGTGTATATCACACCCTCTGTGGCCCCTCTTATATCATAGAATGACCCCCCCCCCTGTATGAGGTGTCAGCCCTCCCTGGCCCCTCTGTGTGCCCCCCCCCCTCTGTAGATCAGTGTTTATCACCCGGGGGGTGCACAGGACACTCCCCCTGGATCAGTGCCATGGGTTGTCACGGTCTTACCAGGCCGGCACCATGACCAGCGGACTTCCTTTTATTCCTGAATGTTGGGGGGGCAGTGCTGAGTGGCCCCCCCCACCCCCTGGGCGGGGTCATGCATTGTCATTGTGTATGCAAGCTGGTCGCCATGACAATGCATGACCCCGCCCAGGGGGAGGGGGTGGGGCGCACTCAGGACCGCCCTTCCAACATTCAGGAAGACACGCCCAATAACACTCTCTAGGTCCTGGTAGTGCGGCATCTTTCGTTGCCATGGTGACGGGGGCAGCTTGTCTGCACCATGGCAATGCATGACCCTCCCCAAGGTGGGCGACATGCAGAGGAAACCCCAACATTCCGGAGGAAAAGATATCCGTCTCCTCCTGACCCCCCCAAACCTCCTGCCTGATTGGGGGGCTCTGTGTTGGGAGGGGGGGCTCCTTGATTGGGGGGACTGTGTGAGTGGGGTGCTCTGGTATTGGGGGTGCTCTAATGTGATTGGGGACTCTGCCATACACTGTACTGGGGACATTAGAGTGTCAGCTCCTGGGCTCAGTCATAGACTATAGTGGGGACATTAGAGTGTCAGCTCATGGACTCAGCCATAGGACTGCACTGGGGACATTAGAGTGTCAGCTCCTGGGCTCAGCCATAGACTATAGTGGGACATTAGAGTGTCAGCTCCTGGGCTCAGCCATAGACTATAGTGGGACATTAGAGTGTCAGCTCCTGGGCTCAGCCATAGACTATAGTGGGACATTAGAGTGTCAGCTCCTGGGCACAGTCATAGACTATAGTGGGACATTAGAGTGTCAGCTCCTGGGCTCAGTCATAGACTATAGTGGGACATTAGAGTGTCAGCTCCTGGGCTCAGTCATAGACTATAGTGGGACATTAGAGTGTCAGCTCCTGGGCTCAGCCATAGACTATAGTGGGGACATATAGTCCCAGGCTAGTGTAGTATACGGACAGGCTAGTGTAGTATAGGGACAGGCTAGTGTAGTATAGGGACAGGCTAGTGTAGTATAGGGACAGGCTAGTGTAGTATAAGGACAGGCTAGTGTAGTATAGGGACAGGCTAGTGTAGTATATGGACAGGCTAGTGTAGTATATGGACAGGCTAGTGTAGTATAAGGACAGGCTAGTGTAGTATAGGGACAGGCTAGTGTAGTATAGGGACAGGCTAGTGTAGTATAGGGACAGGCTAGTGTAGTATATGGACAGGCTCGTGTAGTATACGGACAGGCTAGTGTAGTATAGGGACAGGCTAGTGTAGTATAGGGACAGGCTAGTGTAGTATATGGACAGGCTAGTGTAGTATAGGGACAGGCTAGTGTAGTATAGGGACAGGCTAGTGTAGTATAGGGACAGGCTAGTGTAGTATAGGGACAGGCTAGTGTAGTATATGGACAGGCTAGTGTAGTATAAGGACAGGCTAGTGTAGTATAGGGACAGGCTAGTGTAGTATATGGACAGGCTAGTGTAGTATACGGACAGGCTAGTGTAGTATAGGGGCAGGCTAGTGTAGTATAGGGGCAGGCTAGTGTAGTATAGGGACAGGCTAGTGTAGTATACGGACAGGCTAGTGTAGTATAGGGACAGGCTAGTGTAGTATAGGGACAGGCTAGTGTAGTATACGGACAGGCTAGTGTAGTATACGGACAGGCTAGTGTAGTTTAGGGACAGGCTAGTGTAGTATACGGACAGGCTAGTGTAGTATACGGACAGGCTAGTGTAGTATAGGGACAGGCTAGTGTAGTATAGGGACAGGCTAGTGTAGTATAGGGACAGGCTAGTGTAGTATAGGGACAGGCTAGTGTAGTATATGGGACAGGCTAGTGTAGTATACGGACAGGCTAGTGTAGTGTAGGGACAGGCTTGTGTAGTATACGGACAGGCTAGTGTAGTATACGGACAGGCTAGTGTAGTATACGGACAGGGTAGTGTAGTATATGGACAGGCTCGTGTAGTATATGGACAGGCTTGTGTAGTATACGGACAGGCTAGTGTAGTATAGGGACAGGCTAGTGTAGTATAGGGACAGGCTCGTGTAGTATAGGGACAGGCTAGTGTAGTATATGGACAGGCTAGTGTAGTATACGGACAGGCTAGTGTAGTATAGGGACAGGCTAGTGTAGTATAGGAACAGGCTAGTGTAGTATAGGGACAGGCTAGTGTAGTATATGGACAGGCTAGTGTAGTATACGGACAGGCTAGTGTAGTATAGGGACAGGCTAGTGTAGTATAGGGACAGGCTAGTGTAGTATAGGGACAGGCTAGTGTAGTATACGGACAGGCTAGTGTAGTATATGGACAGGCTCTTGTAGTATAGGGACAGGCTAGTGTAGTATATGGACAGGCTAGGGTAGTATATAGACAGGCTAGGGTAGTATAGGGACAGGCTAGTGTAGTATAGGGACAGGCTAGTGTAGTATAGGGACAGGCTAGGGTAGTATAGGGACAGGCTAGTGTAGTATACGGACAGGCTAGTGTAGTATACGGACAGGCTAGGGTAGTATACGGACAGGCTAGTGTAGTATAGGGACAGGCTAGTGTAGTATAGGGACAGGCTAGTGTAGTATAGGGACAGGCTAGTGTAGTATAGGAACAGGCTAGTGTAGTATAGGGACGGGCTAGTGTAGTATATGGACAGGCTAGTGTAGTATAGGGACAGGCTAGTGTAGTATAGGGACAGGCTCGTGTAGTATATGGACAGGCTAGTGTAGTATACGGACAGGCTAGTGTAGTATATGGACAGGCTAGTGTAGTATAAGGACAGGCTAGTGTAGTATAGGGACAGGCTAGTGTAGTATACGGACAGGCTAGTGTAGTATAGGGGCAGGCTAGTGTAGTATAGGGGCAGGCTAGTGTAGTATAGGGACAGGCTAGTGTAGTATACGGACAGGCTAGTGTAGTATAGGGACAGGCTAGTGTAGTATAGGGACAGGCTAGTGTAGTATACGGACAGGCTAGTGTAGTATACGGACAGGCTAGTGTAGTATAGGGACAGGCTAGTGTAGTATACGGACAGGCTAGTGTAGTATACGGACAGGCTAGTGTAGTATAGGGACAGGCTAGTGTAGTATAGGGACAGGCTAGTGTAGTATAGGGACAGGCTAGTGTAGTATAGGGACAGGCTAGTGTAGTATATGGGACAGGCTAGTGTAGTATACGGACAGGCTAGTGTAGTGTAGGGACAGGCTTGTGTAGTATACGGACAGGCTAGTGTAGTATACGGACAGGCTAGTGTAGTATACGGACAGGGTAGTGTAGTATATGGACAGGCTCGTGTAGTATATGGACAGGCTTGTGTAGTATACGGACAGGCTAGTGTAGTATAGGGACAGGCTAGTGTAGTATAGGGACAGGCTCGTGTAGTATAGGGACAGGCTAGTGTAGTATATGGACAGGCTAGTGTAGTATACGGACAGGCTAGTGTAGTATAGGGACAGGCTAGTGTAGTATAGGAACAGGCTAGTGTAGTATAGGGACAGGCTAGTGTAGTATATGGACAGGCTAGTGTAGTATACGGACAGGCTAGTGTAGTATAGGGACAGGCTAGTGTAGTATAGGGACAGGCTAGTGTAGTATAGGGACAGGCTAGTGTAGTATACGGACAGGCTAGTGTAGTATATGGACAGGCTCTTGTAGTATAGGGACAGGCTAGTGTAGTATATGGACAGGCTAGGGTAGTATATAGACAGGCTAGGGTAGTATAGGGACAGGCTAGTGTAGTATAGGGACAGGCTAGTGTAGTATAGGGACAGGCTAGGGTAGTATAGGGACAGGCTAGTGTAGTATACGGACAGGCTAGTGTAGTATACGGACAGGCTAGGGTAGTATACGGACAGGCTAGTGTAGTATAGGGACAGGCTAGTGTAGTATAGGGACAGGCTAGTGTAGTATAGGGACAGGCTAGTGTAGTATAGGAACAGGCTAGTGTAGTATAGGGACGGGCTAGTGTAGTATATGGACAGGCTAGTGTAGTATAGGGACAGGCTAGTGTAGTATAGGGACAGGCTCGTGTAGTATATGGACAGGCTAGTGTAGTATAGGGACAGGCTAGTGTAGTATAGGGACAGGCTAGTGTAGTATAGGGACAGGCTAGTGTAGTATACGGACAGGCTAGTGTAGTATAGGGACAGGCTAGTGTAGTATATGGACAGGCTAGTGTAGTATACGGACAGGCTAGTGTAGTATAGGGACAGGCTAGTGTAGTATAGGGACAGGCTAGTGTAGTATAGGGACAGGCTAGTGTAGTATACGGACAGGCTAGTGTAGTATAGGGACAGGCTAGTGTAGTATAGGGACAGGCTAGTGTAGTATAGGGACAGGCTAGTGTAGTATAGGGACAGGCTAGTGTAGTATATGGGACAGGCTAGTGTAGTATAGGGACAGGCTCGTGTAGTATAGGGACAGGCTCGTGTAGTATAGGGACAGGCTCGTGTAGTATAGGGACAGGCTCGTGTAGTATACGGACAGGCTAGTGTAGTATACGGACAGGCTAGTGTAGTATATGGACAGGCTAGTGTAGTATATGGACGGGCTAGTGTAGTATAGGGACGGGCTAGTGTAGTATAGGGACAGGCTAGTGTAGTATATGGACAGGCTAGTGTAGTATACGGACAGGCTAGTGTAGTATAGGGACAGGCTAGTGTAGTATAGGAACAGGCTAGTGTAGTATAGGGACAGGCTAGTGTAGTATATGGACAGGCTAGTGTAGTATACGGACAGGCTAGTGTAGTATAGGGACAGGCTAGTGTAGTATATGGACAGGCTAGTGTAGTATAGGGACAGGCTAGTGTAGTATAGGGACAGGCTAGTGTAGTATACGGACAGGCTAGTGTAGTATATGGACAGGCTCTTGTAGTATAGGGACAGGCTAGGGTAGTATATGGACAGGCTAGGGTAGTATATAGACAGGCTAGTGTAGTATAGGGACAGGCTAGTGTAGTATAGGGACAGGCTAGTGTAGTATAGGGACAGGCTAGGGTAGTATAGGGACAGGCTAGTGTAGTATACGGACAGGCTAGTGTAGTATATGGACAGGCTAGTGTAGTATAGGGACAGGCTAGTGTAGTATAGGGACAGGCTAGTGTAGTATACGGACAGGCTAGTGTAGTATATGGACAGGCTAGTGTAGTATAGGGACAGGCTAGTGTAGTATACGGACAGGCTAGTGTAGTATATGGACAGGCTAGTGTAGTATAGGGACAGGCTAGTGTAGTATACGGACAGGCTAGTGTAGTATATGGACAGGCTAGTGTAGTATAGGGACAGGCTAGGGTAGTATACGGACAGGCTAGTGTAGTATAGGGACAGGCTAGTGTAGTATACGGACAGGCTAGTGTAGTATAGGAACAGGCTAGTGTAGTATATGGACAGGCTAGTGTAGTATAGGGACAGGCTAGTGTAGTATATGGACAGGCTAGTGTAGTATAGGGACAGGCTAGTGTAGTATAGGGACAGGCTAGTGTAGTATAGGGACAGGCTAGTGTAGTATAGGGACAGGCTAGTGTAGTATACGGACAGGCTAGTGTAGTATACGGACAGGCTAGTGTAGTATATGGACAGGCTCGTGTAGTATAGGGACAGGCTAGTGTAGTATATGGACAGGCTCGTGTAGTATAGGGACAGGCTAGTGTAGTATAGGGACAGGCTAGTGTAGTATATGGACAGGCTAGTGTAGTATAGGGACAGGCTAGTGTAGTATAGGGACGGGCTAGTGTAGTATACGGACAGGCTAGTGTAGTATAGGGACAGGCTAGTGTAGTATAGGGACAGGCTAGTGTAGTATACGGACAGGCTAGTGTAGTATAGGGACAGGCTAGTGTAGTATAGGGACAGGCTAGTGTAGTATAGGGACGGGCTAGTGTAGTATAGGGACGGGCTAGTGTAGTATATGGACAGGCTAGTGTAGTATACGGACGGGCTAGTGTAGTATATGGACAGGCTAGTGTAGTATAGGGACAGGCTAGTGTAGTATATGGGACAGGCTAGTGTAGTATAGGGACAGGCTAGTGTAGTATATGGACAGGCTAGTGTAGTATAGGGACAGGCTAGTGTAGTATATGGACAGGCTAGTGTAGTATATGGGACAGGCTAGTGTAGTATAGGGACAGGCTAGTGTAGTATAGGGACAGGCTCGTGTAGTATACGGACAGGCTAGTGTAGTATACGGACAGGCTAGTGTAGTATACGGACAGGCTAGTGTAGTATATGGACGGGCTAGTGTAGTATATGGACGGGCTAGTGTAGTATAGGGACGGGCTAGTGTAGTATATGGGACAGGCTAGTGTAGTATAGGGACAGGCTAGTGTAGTATAGGGACAGGCTAGTGTAGTATAGGGACAGGCTAGTGTAGTATAGGGACAGGCTAGTGTAGTATAGGGACAGGCTAGTGTAGTATAGGGACAGGCTAGTGTAGTATATGGACAGGCTAGTGTAGTATAGGGACGGGCTAGTGTAGTATAGGGACGGGCTAGTGTAGTATATGGACGGGCTAGTGTAGTATATGGACGGGCTAGTGTAGTATAGGGACAGGCTAGTGTAGTATAGGGACAGGCTAGTGTAGTACACGGACAGGCTAGTGTAGTATAGGGACAGGCTAGTGTAGTATAGGGACAGGCTAGTGTAGTATAGGGACAGGCTAGTGTAGTATAGGGACAGGCTAGTGTAGTATAGGGACAGGCTAGTGTAGTATAGGGACAGGCTAGTGTAGTATAGGGACAGGCTAGTGTAGTATAGGGACAGGCTCGTGTAGTATAGGGACAGGCTAGTGTAGTATATGGACGGGCTAGTGTAGTATAGGGACAGGCTAGTGTAGTATAGGGACAGGCTAGTGTAGTATATGGACGGGCTAGTGTAGTATATGGACGGGCTAGTGTAGTATAGGGACGGGCTAGTGTAGTATACGGACAGGCTAGTGTAGTATACGGACAGGCTAGTGTAGTATCGGGACAGGCTAGTGTAGTATAGGGACAGGCTAGTGTAGTATAGGGACAGGCTAGTGTAGTATATGGACAGGCTAGTGTAGTATAGGGACAGGCTAGTGTAGTATAGGGACAGGCTAGTGTAGTATAGGGACAGGCTAGTGTAGTATAAGGACAGGCTAGTGTAGTATAGGGACGGGCTAGTGTAGTATAGGGACAGGCTAGTGTAGTATATGGGACAGGCTAGTGTAGTATAGGGACAGGCTAGTGTAGTATAGGGACAGGCTCGTGTAGTATAGGGACAGGCTAGTGTAGTATAGGGACAGGCTAGTGTAGTATATGGACAGGCTAGTGTAGTGTATGGACAGGCTAGTGTAGTATAGGGACAGGCTAGTGTAGTATAGGGACAGGCTAGTGTAGTATAGGGACAGGCTAGTGTAGTATAGGGACAGGCTAGTGTAGTATAGGGACGGGCTAGTGTAGTATAGGCACAGGCTCGTGTAGTATATGGGACAGGCTAGTGTAGTATAGGGACAGGCTAGTGTAGTATAGGGACAGGCTAGTGTAGTATAGGGACAGGCTAGTGTAGTATAGGGACAGGCTAGTGTAGTATAGGGACAGGCTAGTGTAGTATAGGGACGGGCTAGTGTAGTATAGGCACAGGCTCGTGTAGTATATGGGACAGGCTAGTGTAGTATAGGGACAGGCTAGTGTAGTATAGGGACGGGCTAGTGTAGTATAGGGACAGGCTAGTGTAGTATATGGGACAGGCTAGTGTAGTATAGGGACAGGCTAGTGTAGTATAGGGACAGGCTCGTGTAGTATAGGGACGGGCTAGTGTAGTATAGGGACAGGCTCGTGTAGTATATGTGCCCCATCATTGGTGACATTGGGCCTCATTGTTGGTGTCACTGGTAGGAATTTTGCCTCATGATCGGTGTTATTGGGAGGAACTGTGCCACTTTGTTGGTGACATATAACCAAGGGCCATATAAAGGCAAGTGAAGGGCCGCATCTGGCCCCCGGGCCGCAGTTTGGAGACCACTGAGTTAGAGGAATGAAGGGGGTTGGCAGTGAAAGGGTTCATAGATTAAAAGGAATAAACATTTGACTCGGCAGTTAAAGGGTTAAAAATAGGAGGAAAATACGATTTGGCAGTTGAAGAGAATAAACCTCCCTAAAGGGGGCGCAGAGAGCAATAAAAACCAGACAGGGGTTCTAATCCCTCTCCACTCCATCCAACACTAACTATAAACAGTGGGGCAGATTCATATACAATGGTGCAGATTTGCACCGGCGTGGTGCATCATTTTTAGACTACACCGGTCCAGCGCGGAGCGGCAGTTAGGTGATTCAATAACCTTTTTTTGTCTACGATGCCCCAGCGGGGCGGATGTTAGACGGCGTAAGGCGGGGTAAAGCCAAATGGGAGTCACCATATGCTAATGAAGTGCTGACCGTGGCGCAGGGGTCACGCCGGGGCGCATTTTAGACCGCACATGCTCAGTGACATCCAGGGGTAAATGCCCCAATCTGCACATGCTCAGAACTGCGCCCCGGCGTGATCCCTGAGCTACGCCGGCCCACTACCAACGCCCAGTCCATAAATCAGCCCAGACTTCCGCCCTGCAGGTGCAAATGTACTGAAGCTTTTTTTTTGTAAGCTAGGTAGTTTGCAGTGTGTTGGTCAGTTATGGCTGATGAGGAATCAGGTGGGCGAATGACCAATTTCAGCCCAGAGGAGAGGGCTGTGATTATTGAGGGCCTCTCCCAACATGGGGACCGCCTCTATGGGCCACAGAGTGCCTACACTGGCAAGGCAGATAAAATGAGAATTTTTGCGGAGATCACAACACAGGTGAATGCTTTGGGGGTGGCAGACAGGGAGCCCAAGCATATCCGTAAGAAAATTAATGACTTGCGTCGATTAGTGAAAGAGAAATTGATGTCCAAAAAAAAACATGCCAGTGGAACTGGAGGAGGACCAGCCAAAAAGATCATCCTGACAGCGGAGGACCTTGTTGTGGCCAGGTTCCTGGCTAGGGAGCTGGTGGAGGGCCTGGAGGGCTTTGATTCTGGGGATCAGCCCTTGAGGATAGGTAAGTGTGTTTTATCTTCTTTCGGGTGTGTTGCATGTGTGTGGGGGGGGGGGGACAAGTGTCAAGTGTGTGGGACCACCAACATCTGAATGTTTTGTGTCCTCCACAGATGTGCAGGATGGAGCTGGGCCATCATCGGCTGCAGACCGACCCACCACATCCAGGGTGGAGACTGCCCCTACATATGTGATGGAGGAAGTGGAGGAGGAGCAGGTCATGTTAGAGGAGGAGACTGTTTATTTATTGGTGGAGACCCCCATTGCTGGCCCCTCCCAAACCTCTCCCCTCATTAGACTTAGCCCCTCAGGGCTTGCTATCCCTATCAGGGATTCCCCCTCACGGGACCCCAGCCCCTCCAGGGCCAGCCCCTCACAGGACCCCAGCCCCTCCAGGGCCAGCCCCTCACAGGACCCCAGCCCCTCCAGGGCCAGCCCCTCACAGGACCCCAGCCCCTCAAGGGCAAGCCCTTCCACCCGGCCTCAATCCGCTCCTGCCCAGAGGAAGGCATTAAAAAAAAACAAGGGGAGTCCCTGCAGAGCTGGAGTTAAGTCTTGCAAGGGACCAAAGCAGGCAGACCCGCCACATTGGGACTCTTGCGGGGGATCTGACCCGGGTCGCAGGTAGCCTGGCATCCTTTGCCGAGAGCCATGCTGCCTGCACTGTGGCATTGAAGGAGGCCGTTATGCAGCAGGCTGGGGACAGTCGGCTCCTAAACGAGAGCCTGCAGGATGTTGTGGGTAACGGGGCAGCCCTTTTGTCCTGTATGGGTGACCTGCAGGACACCACATCCGAGCTGGTTACTGAGGTCCGGAGCCTGGCAGGTGCTGTCAGAGAGGAGGGGAGGCTGACAAGGCGCCAGCAGCGCAGCAATATCACCCGCCGGCTGCGGATGCAGGCTGCCACGAATAGCTACCTCCACCGGCTAGCCGTGGCAATGGAGGGCAAGCAGGCAGCTATGGAGAGACTGGGGGAGGTTCCACCACCAGCCCCCCCAGCTCCACCAGCCCCCCCAGCCCCGGCTCGCACCAGGCAACAGCGGCACAAAACCTTAGGGACAAGAAAGAGCCCACGCAAGGGACGTTGATTTTTTTGGTTTATTTTTTGTGCACTCAGGTTATGAGTCTTATTTATTTTTTTGATACTCAGGTTATGAGTCAATTTAATTTATTTTCCTGCACACGGGGAGTAGTGCAGCTTTCAGTGTGAATGGTGTGTGAATGTGGGGGGGCGACAATCCTGCCTTTAAGGTTTGTCACCCTCAGTCGTTGGGGAGAAGTGATCCCCACAACCCGTGTGAAAGGTGTATGAATGGACAGCAACATAATTGGAGCCTTGGCGCGGCGTTGCTGCTCCCTAGTACCATGGGGGTACTTCGGTCTAATCCAATTCATTGTGGATGTGGGGTGTGTGTGCTAGGGACCACAGTGGTGTGCATGCGTGCATTCTCATAGTGCCATGATTAATGTGTGTGTTTAACGAGAAAAGAAGCGTTCCACGAGGCGTGTCCTGACGGCTCTTCCATCAGCAGACGGGATAGCCTCTGGCAGGGGGGGATTATGTGGTTGGGGGCTCAGGTCATCACGTAGCTCAATCTCCAGGCCCCTTCTCACTGCGAGGTTGTGCAGCATGCAACATGCCCCGATGATCTGGCACACAAAGTCTGGGGAATACAACAGGGTACCCCCAGACTTATCCAGGCATCGAAATCGTGACTTTAGGAGGCCAAATGTGCGTTCCACCACTCCACGGGTACGTGCGTGTGCTTCATTGTATCTTCTCTCTCCTGGGGGTTCCGGAATGGGGTCATCATATGGGGTCCCAGTGCATATGCCGCGTCACCTGGAAGGGAAAAGACAGGAGGATGTTAGTCATGTGCCCCTCGTGATGTCTGCATCATGGGGGGGGGGGGGACAGTCATACCTGACACCCATGTCACTCACCAACCAGCCAGCTGTCTCCATACACGTTCTGTTCAAATTCTGTAGGGATGTTGCTTTGCCGGTAGATGAAGCTGTCATGGCTGGATCCTGGGTGTTTGGCACGGACGTGCCATATGAGGCATTGGGCATCGGCAATCACCTGGACATTGATGGAATGCCAATGCTTGCGATTGCAGTATATGTGCTCCATGTCACGGGGGGGCTGTAGTGCCACATGGGTGCAATCAATGGCCCCCACAGTGCGTGGGAATCTGTCAATTTGGTAGAAATCTGTCATTGTCTTCAGCCGCTGGACCTCCTGGGTGGGTATGATGATGTGGTGGGACATGCGTCTGAGGATTGCGGGGACAACCTGGTGCACACATCTGCTCATGGTGGATTGTGACATCCCAGCCGACAATCCACTTGTTCTTTGAAAAGATCCAGTGGCCAGGAAATGCAGTGTTGCCAGGACCTTCACCAGTGGCTGCACTGCATGTACGCGGTGTGTCTTGCTGGTGATGTCATCCTGCAGGGTTCTGGTTATTTCCAGGATGACTTCACGGCTGAATCTGTAGATGCGAAACACCTCCAATTCCCCCATGTCAAAGACGTCAATGCGCGTGCGGAATACTCTCTCCCGTGCCCTCCTACGTGCCCGTCGACGCAATAGTGCAAGGACCACGGCTGCCCCTGGCATGTTGGCACACAGATGTGTTGTCCAGCAAGTGTTGTTGCTCAGGTCGTTTGTAACGCTGCTGCTTTAGCTGCTCTCCAGCTGACCTGTGCAAGTCTGGTGCAGCTACCCCTGCTTTTATGAGGGGTAAATTGGCGCCGGAATTTTCTCTTCCGCTCACCGGGAGTAGCCTGCGCCGAACAAGCTTAAAGCGGATCTCCACTCTAAAGTGGAGTCCCGCTGATCGGCACCCTCCCCCCCTCCGGTGTCACATTTGACACCTTTCAGGGGGGAGGGGGGTGCAGATACCTGTCTACAGACAGGTATCTGCACCCACTTCCGGCCCTACGATACGGGCAAAGGACGGGTTTTTTCCTTGCTTCCCGTCCGTCCCCCGTTGTATGCTGGGAACACTCGGCTCCCAGCACACAGCGGGAGCCAATCGGCGGGCGCAGCGCGACTCGCGCATGCGCCGTAGGGAACCGGGCAGTGAAGCCGGAGCGCTTCACTTCCTGGTTCCCTCACCGTGGATGGAGGGGGGAGCAGCAGGGTGACGAGCGATCGCTCGTCATCTGCTGCGATCGGCGCTGGACTCCAGGACAGGTAAGTGTCCTTATATTAAAAGTCAGCAGCTGCAGTATTTGTAGCTGCTGGCTTTTAATATATTTTTTTAGTGGCACATCCGCTTTAAGTTTATGAATCGGCCCAAAAACCTAATTTGCATATTTAAAACCAAAAAAACATGGCCACGCCAGATCGGACCAGCGTAAATCTGCACCAACGCCGCGCCGGCGTGGAAAGGTTACACCGAGGCGATGAAGTCTATTTGGAGGCGTAATATGGTTCTCTGGGTAAGGCGCAGCGATCCGCCGGCGCAAATCTGCACTTACGCCGTGCATCTACCAAAAAAAACGGTGTAAGTGCTACATGAATCTGCCCCAGGATCTCCTTTATTTATAATGTAACATATGGGGGAGAAATGGGGATACAATTATTTGGCGGTGAGAGGGTTAATGTGTGCGGTGGGGGAGGGGGAGTTTTTTTTGTTTACTTGGTTTGGCAGTTGAAGGGTTGAAATAAATGAAGAATATATAGTTTGGTAGTGAAATACCGATACTTTTTTTTAAATGTGTCCCCAAATGCAGCCATGTCCCCCACATATTGTCCCCCGTATATCCAGCCATGTCCCCCGTATATCCAGCTATGTCCCCCGTATAACCAGCCATGTCCCCCGAATATCCAGCCATGTCCCCCGTATATCCAGCCATGTCCCCCGTATAACCAGCCATGTCCCCCGTATAACCAGCCATGTCCCCCCGTATAACCAGCCATGTCCCCCGAATATCCAGCCATGTCCCCCGTATATCCAGCCATGTCCCCCGTATAACCAGCCATGTCCCCCGAATATCCAGCCATGTCCCCCGTATATCCAGCCATGTCCCCCCGTATAACCAGCCATGTCCCCCGAATATCCAGCAATGTCCCCCACATATGCAGCCATGTCCCCCACATATCCAGCAATGTCCCCCGTATATCCAGCCATGTACCCTGTATATCCAGCCATGTCCCCCCGTATAACCAGCCATGTCCCCCGTATATCCAGCAATGTCCCCCGTATATCCAGCCATGTCTCCTGTATATCCAGCCATGTCCCCCGTATATCCAGCCATGTCCCCCGTATATCCAGCCATGTCCCCCGTATATCCAGCAATGTCCCCCGTATATCCAGCCATGTCCCCTGTATATCCAGAAATGTCCCCCGTATATCCAGCAATGTCCCCCGTATATCCAGCAATGTCCCCCGTATAACCAGCCATGTCCCCCACATATTGTCCCCCGTATATTCAGCCATGTCCCCCGTATATCCAGCCATGTCCCCTGTATAACCAGCCATGTCCCCCGTATATCCAGCCATGTCCCCCGTATAACCAGCCATGTCCCTCGTATATGCAGCCATGTCCCCCGTATATCCAGCCATGTCCCCCATATATATCCAGCCATGTCCCCCGTATAACCAGCCATGTCCCCCGTATAACCAGCCATGTCCCCCGTATAACCAGCAATGTCCCCCGTATATCCAGCCATGTCCCCCGTATAACCAGCCACATCCCCGTATATCCAGCCATGTCCCCTGTATAACCAGCCATGTCTCCTGTATATCCAGCCATGTCCCCTGTATATGCAGCCATGTCCCCCGTATATCCAGCCATGTCCCCCGTATATCCAGCCATGTCCCCCGTATATCCAGCCATGTCCCCCGTATATGCAGCCATGTCCCCTGTATATCCAGCCATGTCCCCCACATATTGTCCCCCGTATATCCAGCCATGTCCCCCGTATATCCAGCTATGTCCCCCCGTATAACCAGCCATGTCCCCCGAATATCCAGCCATGTCCCCCGTATATCCAGCCATGTCCCCCGTATAACCAGCCATGTCCCCCGTATAACCAGCCATGTCCCCCCGTATAACCAGCCATGTCCCCCGAATATCCAGCCATGTCCCCCGTATATCCAGCCATGTCCCCCGTATAACCAGCCATGTCCCCCGAATATCCAGCCATGTCCCCCGTATATCCAGCCATGTCCCCCCGTATAACCAGCCATGTCCCCCGAATATCCAGCAATGTCCCCCACATATGCAGCCATGTCCCCCACATATCCAGCAATGTCCCCCGTATATCCAGCCATGTACCCTGTATATCCAGCCATGTCCCCCCGTATAACCAGCCATGTCCCCCGTATATCCAGCAATGTCCCCCGTATATCCAGCCATGTCTCCTGTATATCCAGCCATGTCCCCCGTATATCCAGCCATGTCCCCCGTATATCCAGCCATGTCCCCCGTATATCCAGCAATGTCCCCCGTATATCCAGCCATGTCCCCTGTATATCCAGAAATGTCCCCCGTATATCCAGCAATGTCCCCCGTATATCCAGCCATGTCCCCCGTATAACCAGCCATGTCCCCCACATATTGTCCCCCGTATATTCAGCCATGTCCCCCGTATATCCAGCCATGTCCCCTGTATAACCAGCCATGTCCCCCGTATATCCAGCCATGTCCCCCGTATAACCAGCCATGTCCCTCGTATATGCAGCCATGTCCCCCGTATATCCAGCCATGTCCCCCGTATATCCAGCCATGTCCCCCGTATATCCAGCCATGTCCCCCGTATATCCAGCCATGTCCCCCATATATATCCAGCCATGTCCCCCGTATAACCAGCCATGTCCCCCGTATAACCAGCCATGTCCCCCGTATAACCAGCAATGTCCCCCGTATATCCAGCCATGTCCCCCGTATAACCAGCCACATCCCCGTATATCCAGCCATGTCCCCTGTATAACCAGCCATGTCTCCTGTATATCCAGCCATGTCCCCTGTATATGCAGCCATGTCCCCCGTATATCCAGCCATGTCCCCCGTATATCCAGCCATGTCCCCCGTATATCCAGCCATGTCCCCCGTATATGCAGCCATGTCCCCTGTATATCCAGCCATGTCCCCCGTATATCCAGCCACGTCCCCCGTATATCCAGCCATGTCCCCTGTATAACCAGCCATGTCCCCTGTATATCCAGCCATGTCCCCTGTATATGCAGCCATGTCCCCCGTATATCCAGCCATGTCCCCCGTATATCCAGCCATGTCCCCCGTATATGCAGCCATGTCCCCTGTATATCCAGCCATGTCCCCCGTATATGCAGCCATGTCCCCCGTATATCCAGCCATGTCCCCTGTATAACCAGCCATGTCTCCTGTATATCCAGCCATGTCCCCTGTATATGCAGCCATGTCCCCCGTATATCCAGCCATGTCCCCCGTATATCCAGCCATGTCCCCCGTATATCCAGCCATGTCCCCCGTATATGCAGCCATGTCCCCTGTATATCCAGCCATGTCCCCCGTATATCCAGCCACGTCCCCCGTATATCCAGCCATGTCCCCCGTATATCCAGCCATGTCCCCTGTATAACCAGCCATGTCCCCTGTATATCCAGCCATGTCCCCTGTATATGCAGCCATGTCCCCCGTATATCCAGCCATGTCCCCCGTATATCCAGCCATGTCCCCCGTATATCCAGCCATGTCCCCCGTATATGCAGCCATGTCCCCCGTATATGCAGCCATGTCCCCCGTATATGCAGCCATGTCCCCTGTATATCCAGCCATGTCCCCCGTATATCCAGCCATGTCCCCCGTATATCCAGCCATGTCCCCCGTATATCCAGCCATGTCCCCCGTATAACCAGCCATGTCCCCTGTATAACCAGCCATGTCCCCCGTACCTACTGTTAATCACCGCGGCGCGGGGAACATTAAAGTCAGCGTTCGTTTGAACAGCTGTTTTCCCCGCCGCGCATAGACACTCCCCCTTGCTCGCGATTGGACAGATCCGTCCAAGGGGGAGTGTCTATGCGCGGCGGGGAAAACAGCTGTTCAAACGAAAGCTGTCTGTAATGTTCCCCGCGCTGCGGTGATTAACGTGGCCATGGTGCCGGGGGGGGGGGGGAAGTATTCTATTTTAGTATCGGCGGTATTAGCGGGAGTACGAGTACTCCCACTAATACTCGGTATCGGTCCCGATACGAATACTGGTATCGGTATCGGGACAACCCATCAATCTGGGAAATATATATCCTTTTATTTTATTTATTTTATTATATTTTGTTATTTTTATTAGATAATCATAAGGTTACAAAAAAAAAAAAAAAATCCGGATCACCTACTGAGAGTAGTATGGTGTTACTATGGTAACGCTGTATTAAATACAGTGTGCAAAAAAATAAAATAATGAAAAAGGTAATAAACAAAAACAAATATTGTTTTTTTTATCACTGTCATTATTTTTTCCATTATAAGTTAATAATTACAATGATATTGTTTCCTTTTTTATTTATCATTTTTAATATTGTCATCAATATTTGCTTTATTTATTTTTTGGTGCTACAATTATTATAAATCATTATTTAATTAATAATCGTATTTTTATTGGTAATATTCTTATTATTATTACTGATATTATTAGTGTATTCATATTTACAATAATAATAACATCATTCATATTAAATTATAATAAAACAAATCAAACATTCAGAATTGTTACATTTTATAATATTACACTAATATAAAATACGGGATTATCTCTGAATAACGATAAGGAATTTATTGGGATAAAATAATATCTAATAATAAAAGGAATTGATCGGATTGATCGGCTGCAAGGGAGAACCAATGATTGTTTACAGACACAGACACAATTTTCTCAGTGCTGGTCATGTGACCTGCAGTGTAAAAATAGAAGCACACAGAGAGAAAACAAACATTCTGTTACCATGGTAACCTGCACTGTGAACATAGAGCTATGTGATGTCACAGCTGCTGGAGCGAATAAATAGCCGGCAGGGGGAGGAGCTGTCAGTTGACAATAGGTCTTCACAGCAGAAGCATCTCTCTTGCAGAGCTCCTGACTGATTGATTTGTATTTCATCACATTATCTCCAGTGATTGGAATTCAGAGTCTATTGATTGATTGGCATTAATTGTCTGATCGTCTATTACTAGTACTTGGCATTTCCTGCCAGTTATTTTCTACAAGCAAAAATGAGGAACCAAATCCTCGTTATGATTGTTTCACTGTTGCTCTCTTTGGGAGGACAGAGATATACCATCATCCAATCCCCAGAGGTCCACATGGATCAGGAGGGGCCCTCAAATGTCATCGGAGGGCCCCCACAGGAGGGGATTGTGGAAACAACACCGCAGCCAGCGCAGATTCCACTGATTTTTAGGATCCTGTATCCATGGGCTGTCCCCAGAGATGTCATCAGTGGGGCCCCAGAGACCCCAATGGAGCAGGAGGAGCCCATAAATGTCATCAGAGGGGCCCCAGAGACCCCAATGGAGCAGGAGGAGCCCACAAATGTCATGAGGGGGCCCCCAGAGGAGGAGATTGTGGAAACTCCACAACAGCCAGCGAAGATTCCGCTGATTTTTAGAATTCTTTATCCATGGGCTGTCCCCAGAGATGTCATCAAAGGGGCCCCAGAGACCCCAATGGAGCAGGAGGAGCCCACAAATGAAATCAGGGGGCCCCCAGAGGAGGAGATTGTGGAAACTCCACAACAGCCAGCGAAGATTCCGCTGATTTTTAGGATCCTGTATCCATGGGCTGTCCCCAGGGATGTCATCAGAGGGACCCCAGAGACCAGCATAGAGGAGGAGAACATGAAGAGGACGGAGCAGCCAGTGGAGGAAACATTGAGAGGAAATGAAAATGACCCTCTAGAACCCATCAGCTGGTTTTTATTCCTGACCCGTCCTCCAGTCTGGTTTAGCTTGGCAGTCCTGATAAAGTTTCTGATTCTGAAATACATCCTGCGCCAATATCACCTGGCCAGAATATTAGGACGTTTTATGATGTTCCAGGAGCTGATCGGATTGATTTATTTACTGATCGATATCTGGAACAGACGGGGGGCAGTCTTTGAGAACATAATCCTACCCCTCTATATAAATGCGGGTGATTGGGACCAATGGGTGGTCACCGGGCTCTGGTCAGTATGGTCCAAGGGGTGGGTGGCCCTAGACAACACAGTCCCACCCGTCCTTATTAATATTGTTACTGAGCACCGGTCAGAATGCTGTCTGGGGGTTATCACCATGCTGGTGGTGCTGCTCCTAATATGTTTCAAGCCATTCTACCGACTGCGCCGACCAACAAGTAGCAACATCACCCCACCACCGAGTGACACCATTTCCCCAACAAGTGACGTCATCTTACCAGCAAGTGATGACACCATTCCACAAACAAGTCACGTCATCATACCAGAAAGTGATGACACCGTTCTACCAACAAGTGATGTCATTATACCAGAAAGTGATGACACCGTTCCACCAAGTGACGTCATCATACCAGCAAGTGATGACACCATTCCACAAACAAGTCACGTCATTATACCAGAAAGTGATGACACCATTCCACCACCAAGTGACATCATTATACCAGAAAGTGATGACACCGTTCCACCAAGTGACGTCATCATACCAGCAAGTGATGACACCGTTCCACCAACAAGTGAGAATGCAGAGAGCACCATGGAGGAGGCGGCCGTTCCCATTTCCAGAGTTGCATCTCCTCAACCTTCCCTTAGTGCTTGGATAAGACAGAAAATAAAGGAGCACCAAGCAACAATGGAGGTTGGGCACACGGATATCGTCCCACGAAAGAGTGACATCATCCCACCGAGTGATGTCATCATTCCACCATCAAGGAAAAATGCAGCAAGCACCATGGAGGAGGCGGCCATTCCCATTTCCAGAGTTGCATCTCCTCAAGCTCCCCTTAGTGCTTGGATAAGACAGAAAATAAAGGAGCACCAAGCAACAATGGAGGTTGGGCACACGGATATCGTCCCACAAAAGGGTGACATCATCCCACCGAGTGATGTCATCATTCCACCATCAAGGAAAAATGCAGCGAGCACCATGGAGGAGGCGGCCATTCCCATTTCCAGAGTTGCATCTCCTCAAGCTTCCCTTAGTGCTTGGATAAGACAGAAAATAAAGGAGCACCAAGCAACAATGGAGGTTGGGCACACGGATATCGTCCCACGAAAGAGTGACATCATCCCACCGAGTGATGTCATCATTCCACCATCAAGGAAAAATGCAGCGAGCACCATGGAGGAGGCGGCCATTCCCATTTCCAGAGTTGCATCTCCTCAAGCTTCCCTTAGTGCTTGGATAAGACAGAAAATAAAGGAGCACCAAGCAACAATGGAGGTCGGACACAGGGATATCGTCCCACAAAAGACTGCCACCGAGTGATGTCATCATTCCACCATCAAGGAAAAATGCAGCAAGTGCCATGGAGGAGACGGACGTTCCCATTCCCAGCGTCGCACCTCCCAGGGACCACAGCAACGACATCCCACAGAATGTTGGTCTCCTCCCACTACCGAGTTCCCTTATGTCACCAGTGACTGATGACATCAATATGCTATTGGATTCCGTCATTGGTCAACAAAGGGCAACACTGGCTGTTGATCCCAATGTTGAAACTCGTAGTAACCCGTCTTCACCTACGGCAATTATTCCAGCTAGTGAAGAAGCGAAGGGCAACCAAGGAGGACCGCCATTAAACCGGATCTTGACTTTTCATAGCACTTTTGGCCGGGTGACTTCCTGGTACCAACCTCTGCCCCATTTAATTGGCTGGGCAAATATGACGTCCAATATCCAAGAGTTGCCAAGAGTGGAAATGTAGACATTAAGCTTTAAGTTTAATCAAAAATATCACATTCTAAAGGGAAAGGTAGAACAAGGGGGAGGGGAGTATGGAAGAGGGAGAGAGGGAGGAAGGGGGGGGGAGGTTTGGAGAAAGAAGGGGAGTGAGGGTTTGGGGGAACCCCCACACCCCTTCCTTACCTCCAACCTCCCCTCCTCCTTATCTCCCTCTCTCCCTCTTCCATACTCCCCTCCCCCTTGTTCTACCTTTCCCTTTAGAATGTGACATTTTTTGATTAACCTTAAAGCTTAATGTCTACATTTCCACTCTTGGCAACTCTTGGATATGAGGCGGCTTTCGGAGGACTCGGTTCCCCCCGGGCCTAGCAGGCCGTTTACCACCAACATCTGAAAAATGCAGCGAGCACCATGGAGGAGGCAGCCCTTCCCATTTCCAGAGTTGCATCTCCTCAAGCTTCCCTTAGTGCTTGGCTAAGACAGAAAATAAAGGAGCACCAAGCAACAATGGAGGTCGGACACAGGGATATCATCCCACAAAAGACTGCCACCGAGTGATGTCATCATTCCACCATCAAGGAAAAATGCAGCAAGTGCCATGGAGGAGACTGACGTTCCCATTCCCAGCGTCGCACCTCCCAGGGACCACAGCAACGACATCCCACAGAATGGTGGTCTCCTCCCACTACCGAGTTCCCTTATGTCACCAGTGACTGATGACATCAATATGCTATTGGATTCCGTCATTGGTCAACAAAGGGCAACACTGGCTGTTGATCCCAATGTTGAAACTCGTAGTAACCCGTCTTCACCTACGGAAATTATTCCAGCTAGTGAAGAAGCGAAGGGCAACCAAGGAGGACCGCCATTAAACCGGATCTTGACTTTTCATAGCACTTTTGGCCGGGTGACTTCCTGGTACCAACCTCTGCCCCATTTAATTGGCTGGGCAAATATGACGTCCAATATCCAAGAGTTGCCAAGAGTGGAAATGTAGACATTAAGCTTTAAGGTTAATCAAAAATATCACATTCTAAAGGGAAAGGTAGAACAAGGGGGAGGGGAGTATGGAAGAGGGAGAGAGGGAGA
Organism: Rana temporaria; assembly: GCF_905171775.1. Classification (NCBI taxonomy): domain Eukaryota; kingdom Metazoa; phylum Chordata; class Amphibia; order Anura; family Ranidae; genus Rana; species Rana temporaria. The sequence continues at coordinate 43,899 of NC_053496.1, forward strand.
GAGGGAGGAAGGGGGGGGGAGGTTTGGAGAAAGAAGGGGAGTGAGGGTTTGGGGGAACCCCCACACCCCTTCCTTACCTCCAACCTCCCCTCCTCCTTATCTCCCTCTCTCCCTCTTCCATACTCCCCTCCCCCTTGTTCTACCTTTCCCTTTAGAATGTGACATTTTTTGATTAACCTTAAAGCTTAATGTCTACATTTCCACTCTTGGCAACTCTTGGATATGAGGCGGCTTTCGGAGGACTCGGTTCCCCCCGGGCCTAGCAGGCCGTTTACCACCAACATCTGAAAAATGCAGCGAGCACCATGGAGGAGGCGGCCATTCCCATTTCCAGAGTTGCATCTCCTCGAGCTCCCCTTAGTGCTTGGATAAGACAGAAAATAAAGGAGCACCAAGCAACAATGGAGGTCGGACACAGGGATATCGTCCCACAAAAGACTGCCACCGAGTGATGTCATCATTCCACCATCAAGGAAAAATGCAGCGAGCGCCATGGACGAGACTGACGTTCCCATTCCCAGCGTCGCACCTCCTAGAGACCACAGCAACGACATCCCACAGAATGGTGGTCTCCTCCCACTACCGAGTTCCCTTATGTCACCAGTGACCGATGACATCAATATGCTATTGGATTCCGTCATTGGTCAACAAAGGGCAACACTGGCTGTTGATCCCAATGTTGAAACTCGTAGTAACCCGTCTTCACCTACGGAAATTATTCCAGCTAGTGAAGAAGCGAAGGGCAACCAAGGAGGACCGCCATTAAACCGGATCTTGACTTTTCATAGCACTTTTGGCCGGGTGACTTCCTGGTACCAACCTCTGCCCCATTTAATTGGCTGGGCAAATATGACGTCCAATATCCAAGAGTTGCCAAGAGTGGAAATGTAGACATCAAGCTTTAAGGTTAATCAAAAATATCACATTCTAAAGGGAAAGGTAGAACAAGGGGGAGGGGAGTATGGAAGAGGGAGAGAGGGAGGAAGGGGGAGGGGAGGTTGGAGAAAGAAGGGGGGTGAGGGTTTGGGGGAACCCCCACACCCCTTCCTTATCTCCAACCTCCCCTCCTCCTTATCTCCCTCTCTCCCTCTTCCATACTCCTCCTCCCCCTTGTTCTACCTTTCCCTTTAGAATGTGACATTTTTGATTAACCTTAAAGCTTAATGTCTACATTTCCACTCTTGGCAACTCTTGGATATGAGGCGGCTTTCGGAGGACTCGGTTCCCCCCGGGCCTAGCAGGCCGTTTACCACCAACATCTCAGTCACTTTTTTACAGGTGATTATGTTTCATCAATGTATTGTCGATCGACATCAAATTTTCGAGGCGTGTGTTGGACCGGCGAGGAGAGGAGGTTGGAGGCCGGTATGTTTTTAAGGTGTGTGTTGGACCGCCGAGGAGAGGAGGTTGGAGGCCGGTATCTTTTTAAGGTGTGTGTTGGACCGGCGAGGAGAGGAGGTTGGAGGCCGGTATGTTTTTAAGGTGTGTGTTGGACCGACGAGGAGAGGAGGTTGGAGGCCGGTATGTTTTTAAGGTGTGTGTTGGACCGGCGAGGAGAGGAGGTTGGAGGCCGGTATCTTTTTAAGGTGTGTGTTGGACCGGCGAGGAGAGGAGGTTGGAGGCCGGTATCTTTTTAAGGTGCGTGTTGGACCGGCGAGGAGGTTGGAGGCCGGTATCTTTTTAAGGTGTGTGTTGGACCGGCGAGGAGAGGAGGTTGGAGGCCGGTATGTTTTTAAGGTGTGGTTTGGACCGGCGAGGAGAGGAGGTTGGAGGCCGGTATCTTTTTAAGGTGTGTGTTGGACCGGCGAGGAGAGGAGGTTGGAGGCCGGTATGTTTTTAAGGTGTGTGTTGGACCGGCGAGGAGAGGAGGTTGGAGGCCGGTATCTTTTTAAGGTGCGTGTTGGACCGGCGAGGAGGTTGGAGGCCGGTATCTTTTTAAGGTGTGTGTTGGACCGGCGAGGAGAGGAGGTTGGAGGCCGGTATGTTTTTAAGGTGTGGTTTGGACCGGCTATGGGGAGGTTGGAGGCCGGTATGGGAGGAGTCTTTCCAGCTTTCTTTGCTGGAGAAATGAGAACTCTTCCCACCAGTGAGGTCCTTCATGGAGAAGTCCCAGGCCTCACTCACACGGGGTGTATGAATCTGTACCCTGTATGGGGGCTGCAATTACCCCAAAGAGGACATCCATGTGGGCGCAGTTGCGCGGGCGCACCCTGGGTGCGTTCGGGGCCGTGCACCGGCACCCACACAGATGTCACATTGGGAACAGCCGCTGCACCCCAGATGACAGCAATGGGACTGCCTACATGGGATGCTGGGAACACCTGTGCATCCCCATTGCGGTACACGCGGCCCTCCCATGGGGTACGGATTATTACCCCCCCTGTGAATGAGGCCTAAGTGTGAATAGAATCTTTACCCCCATTGTGTTGGTAATTTGGGGACCTCTGTACCCCTCTTTATTGTTATTTGGGGTGTTTTATTATAGGAGTGTTATAGATTGTAGATTAGGAGAAGTTTGGATTTCTTCTGGAGGAGTTTTGAGTGGATATAACTGATGTACCCCGCTCAGCGGGGGCGGGCCTTCCAGAACAGAGGCCGCATATGGGCAGCACAGAGGCTTAGTGGTGAGCCTTGCAGCACTGGGGTCCTTGGTTCACATCCTGACCAGGACACTATCTGCATGGAGTTTGCATGTTCTCCCTGTGCTTGCGTGGATTTCCTCCGGGTTCTCCGGTTTCCTCCCACACTAAAGACATGCTACCTTTGCGTTGGTGGTGCAGTGGTTAGCACAGCTGCTTTCTAAGCAGAAGACCCGGGTTCGATTCCCGGCCAACGCCATCTCCAATACTTGGAGTCCTCAGAGAGAAAAGCGCTATACAAGGTCAGTGCTGAGTATAGATTAGCGGTAATGTTACACCCATACCCCCCCAGCAGGAATATTACACCCATACCCCCCCCCCAGCAGGAATATTACACCCATACCCCCCCCCAGCAGGAATATTACACCCATACTCCCCCCAGCAGGAATATTACACCCATACTCCCCCCCCAGCAGGAATATTACACCCATACTCCCCCCCCCCAGCAGGAATATCACACCCATAACCCCCCCCAGCAGGAATATTACACCCATACTCCCCCCAGCAGGAATATTACACCCATACTCCCCCCCCCCAGCAGGAATATCACACCCATAACCCCCCCCAGCAGGAATATTACACCCATACCCCCCCCCAGCAGGAATATTACACCCATACTCCTCCCCCCCCCCCAGCAGGAATATCACACCCATAACCCCCCCCAGCAGGAATATTACACCCATACCCCCCCCCAGCAGGAATATTACACCCATACTCCCCCCCCCCCAGCAGGAATATCACACCCATAACCCCCCCAGCAGGAATATTCAACCCATACTCCCCCCCCCCCAGCAGGAATATTACACCATACTCCCCCCAGCAGGAATATTACAACCCATACCCCCCCCAGCAGGAATATTACACCCATACTCCCCCCCAGCAGGAATATTACACCCATACTCCCCCCAGCAGGAATATTACACCCATACTCCCCCCAGCAGGAATATTACACCCATACTCCCCCCCCGCAGGAATATTACACCCATACTCCCCCCAGCAGGAATATTACACCCATACCCCCCCCAGCAGGAATATTACACCCATACTCCCCCCCAGCAGGAATATTCCACCCATACTCCCCCCAGCAGGAATATTACACCCATACTCCCCCCCAGCAGGAATATTACACCCATACTCCCCCCAGCAGGAATATTACACCCATACCCCCCCCAGCAGGAATATTACACCCATACTCCCCCCAGCAGGAATATTACACCCATACCCCCCCCAGCAGGAATATTACACCCATACTCCCCCCAGCAGGAATATTCCACCCATACTCCCCCCCAGCAGGAATATTACACCCATACTCCCCCCAGCAGGAATATTACACCCATACTCCCCCCAGCAGGAATATTACACCCATACTCCCCCCAGCAGGAATATTACACCCATACCCCCCCCCAGCAGGAATATTACACCCATACTCACCCCAGCAGGAATATTACACCCATACTCCCCCCCCAGCAGGAATATTACACCCATACTCCCCCCAGCAGGAATATTACACCCATACTCCCCCCCAGCAGGAATATTACACCCATACCCCCCCCAGCAGGAATATTACACCCATACTCCCCCCAGCAGGAATATTACACCCATACTCCCCCCAGCAGGAATATTACACCCATACTCCCCCCAGCAGGAATATTACACCCATACTCCCCCCAGCAGGAATATTACACCCATACTCCCCCCCCCAGCAGGAATATTACACCCATACTCCCCCCCCAGCAGGAATATTACACCCATACTCCCCCCAGCAGGAATATTACACCCATACCCCCCCAGCAGGAATATTACACCCATACTCCCCCCAGCAGGAATATTACACCCATACCCCCCCCCCAGCAGGAATATTACACCCATACTCCCCCAGCAGGAATATTACACCCATACTCCCCCCCAGCAGGAATATTACACCCATACCCCCCCCCAGCAGGAATATTACACCCATACTCTCCCCCAGCAGGAATATTACACCCATACTCCCCCCCAGCAGGAATATTACACCCATACTCCCCCCAGCAGGAATATTACACCCATACTCCCCCCCCAGCAGGAATATTACACCCATACCCCCCCCCCAGCAGGAATATTACACCCATACTCCCCCCAGCAGGAATATTACACCCATACTCCCCCCCAGCAGGAATATTACACCCATACTCCCCCCCAGCAGGAATATTACACCCATACCCCCCCCAGCAGGAATATTACACCCATACTCCCCCCCAGCAGGAATATTACACCCATACTCCCCCCAGCAGGAATATTCCACCCATACTCCCCCCCAGCAGGAATATTACACCCATACTCCCCCCAGCAGGAATAATACACCCATACCCCCCCCCCAGCAGGAATATTACACCCATACTCCCCCCCCAGCAGGAATATTACACCCATACCCCCCCCCAGCAGGAATATTACACCCATACTCCCCCCAGCAGGAATATTACACCCATACTCCCCCAGCAGGAATATTACACCCATACCCCCCCCCCAGCAGGAATATTACACCCATACCCCCCCCCCCCAGCAGGAATATTACACCCATACCCCCCAGCAGGAATATTACACCCATACTCCCCCAGCAGGAATATTACACCCATACCCCCCCAGCAGGAATATTACACCCATACCCCCCCCCCCAGCAGGAATATTACACCCATACTCCCCCCAGCAGGAATATTACACCTATACTCCCCCCAGCAGGAATATTACACCCATACTCCCCCCCCAGCAGGAATATTACACCCATACCCCCCCCAGCAGGAATATTACACCCATACTCCCCCCCAGCAGGAATATTACACCCATACTCCCCCCCAGCAGGAATATTACACCCATACTCCCCCCAGCAGGAATATTACACCCATACTCCCCCCCAGCAGGAATATTACACCCATACCCCCCCCCCAGCAGGAATATTACACCCATACTCCCCCCAGCAGGAATATTACCCCCATACTCCCCCCCAGCAGGAATATTACACCCATACTCCCCCCAGCAGGAATATTACACCCATACCCCCCCCAGCAGGAATATTACACCCATACTCCCCCAGCAGGAATATTACACCCATACCCCCCCCCAGCAGGAATATTACACCCATACCCCCCCCAGCAGGAATATTACACCCATACTCCCCCCAGCAGGAATATTACACCCATACTCCCCCCCAGCAGGAATATCACACCCATACTCCCCCCAGCAGGAATATTACACCCATACCCCCCCCAGCAGGAATATTACACCCATACTCCCCCCAGCAGGAATATTACACCCATACTCCCCCCCCCAGCAGGAATATTACACCCATACTCCCCCCAGCAGGAATATTACACCCATACTCCCCCCAGCAGGAATATTACACCCATACTCCCCCCCCCAGCAGGAATATTACACCCATACTCCCCCCAGCAGGAATATTACACCCATACTCCCCCCAGCAGGAATATTACACCCATACCCCCCCCCCAGCAGGAATATTACACCCATACTCCCCCCCCAGCAGGAATATTACACCCATACTCCCCCAGCAGGAATATTACACCCATACTCCCCCCCAGCAGGAATATTACACCCATACTCCCCCCAGCAGGAATATTACACCCATACTCCCCCCAGCAGGAATATTACACCCATACTCCCCCCCCCAGCAGGAATATTACACCCATACCCCCCCAGCAGGAATATTACACCCATACTCCCCCCCAGCAGGAATATTACACCCATACTCCCCCCCAGCAGGAATATTACACCCATACCCCCCCCAGCAGGAATATTACACCCATACTCCCCCCCCAGCAGGAATATTACACCCATACTCCCCCCCAGCAGGAATATTACACCCATACTCCCCCCCGCAGGAATATTACACCCATACTCCCCCCCCGCAGGAATATTACACCCATACTCCCCCCAGCAGGAATATTACACCCATACTCCCCCCCAGCAGGAATATTACACCCATACTCCCCCCAGCAGGAATATTACACCCATACCCCCCCCAGCAGGAATATTACACCCATACTCCCCCAGCAGGAATATTACACCCATACCCCCCCCCCAGCAGAAATATTACACCCATACCCCCCCCAGCAGGAATATTACACCCATACTCCCCCCAGCAGGAATATTACACCCATACTCCCCCCCCAGCAGGAATATCACACCCATACTCCCCCCAGCAGGAATATTACACCCATACCCCCCCCAGCAGGAATATTACACCCATACTCCCCCCAGCAGGAATATTACACCCATACTCCCCCCCCCCAGCAGGAATATTACACCCATACTCCCCCCAGCAGGAATATTACACCCATACTCCCCCCAGCAGGAATATTACACCCATACTCCCCCCCCCAGCAGGAATATTACACCCATACTCCCCCCAGCAGGAATATTACACCCATACTCCCCCCAGCAGGAATATTACACCCATACCCCCCCCCCAGCAGGAATATTACACCCATACTCCCCCCCCAGCAGGAATATTACACCCATACTCCCCCCCCCCGGCAGGAATATTACACCCATACTCCCCCCAGCAGGAATATTACACCCATACTCCCCCCCCCCCCAGCAGGAATATTACACCCATACCCCCCCCCCCAGCAGGAATATTACACCCATACTCCCCCCCCCCCCAGCAGGAATATTACACCCATACTCCCCCCCCCCCCAGCAGGAATATTACACCCATACTCCCCCCCCAGCAGGAATATTACAGAGTGAAGAGAGATCATCTGTTCCTTGTGATCAGGAATAGCGATCTCTCTCTCCTCCTCCAGTCAGACCCCTCCCCCTCACAGTTAGAAACACCTCCCAGGGAACACACTTAACCCCTTGATCGCCCCCTAGTGTTAACCCCTTCCCTGCCGCTGTCATTTATACAGTAATCGGTTAGATGTCACTGGTCGCAATGTCGCAGTCCTGCTAAAAAATCACAGATCGCCGCCATGACTAGTAAAAAATAAATAAATAATAAAAATGCCATAAATCTGTCCCCTATTTTGTAAACGCGATAATAATATAATGTCAGTAAGTGTCAGTAATGGTTAGGGCCGCCATCAGGAGCTACAGCTTCAGTCCTGGGCCCCTGCACCAGAGAACCGCCTCAAATTAAGAGGCGGGGGGGTGCCCCGCTAATAGAGAAGCGGGGGGTGGCGCGAATTGAGAAGTGTGGGGTGCCAAAAATTGGGGGGGGGGGGGGGGTTGCCCTGGGGACCTCTGGACCCTTTAATAAAAAATACATAAAAAATGTATATTTATATAAAAAAAAAATATTTTTAGGGGGGGGAGTTGCCATCCGGGCCTCTGGGCCCTTTAATAAAAACAAAAAATAAAAATAAAATAAAAATATATAAAAATAAATAAATAAATTATATAAATATATAAAAAAAGGGGGGGGGGGGTTGCCATTCAGGGCCCCGGGGACCTCTGGGCCCTTTAACCACTTAAGGACCGCCTCCTGCACATATACGTCGACAGAATGGCACGGCTGGGCACATCCACGTACAGGTACGTCCTGTGCTAGTGCCCAGCCGTGGGTCGCGGGCGCGCGCCCGCGACCCGGTCCCAAGCTCCGTGACCCACGGGACCGATTGCCGCTGGAGTCCCGCGATCGGTCCCCGGAGCTGAAGAACGGGGAGAGTTGTGTGTAAACACAGCTTCCACGTTCTTCACTGTGGCGCCGTCATTGATCGTGTGATCCCTTTTATAGGGGAAACACAATCGATGACGTCACACCTACAGCCACACCCCCCTGCAGTTAGAAACACAGATGAGGTCACACATAACCCCATCAGCGCCCCCTGTGGTTAACTCCCAAACTGCAATTGTCATTTTCACAGTAATCAGTGCATTTTTATAGCATTTTTTGCTGTGAAAATGACAATGGTCCCAAAAATGTGTCAAAATTGTCCGATGTGTCCGCCATAATGTCGCAGTGACGAAAATAAGCGCTGATCGCCGCCATTAGTAGTAAAACATTTTTTTTTTATAAAAATGCAATAAAACTATCCCCTATTTTGTAAACGCTATAAATTTTGCGCAAACCAATCGATAAACGCTTATTGCGATTTTTTTACCAAAAATATGTAGAAGAATACGTATCGGCCTAAACTGTGGAAAAATAAACGTTTTTTTTATATATTTTTGGGGATATTATAGCAAAAAGGAAAAAATTAGGACTCAGATTCACAAAGGACTTACGACGGCGTTTCTCCAGATACGCCGTCGTAAGTCCGAATGTGAGGCGTCGTATCTCGGCGCCTGATTCAAAGAATCAGATACGCCAGAATTTATCTCGGATACGACTGACGTAAGTCTCCTGCGCCGTCGTATCTTAGGTGCAATATTTACGCTGGCCGCTAGGTGGCGCTTCCGTTGATTTCCGCGTTGAATATGCAAATGAGTTAGATACGCCGATTCACAAACGTACTTGCGCCCGGCGTATTAAAATACGCTGTTTACGTAAGGCGTCCGACCGGCGTAACTTTACCCCTCATGAAGCAGGGGTAATGTTAGGTATGGACGTCGGAACAGCGTCGTATTTTACGTTGTTTGCGTAAGTTGTCCGTGAATGGGGCTGGGCCTAGGTTACGTTCACGTCGACTAAGCATTGAGCCGGCGTAATTTACGGAGAAAATTCGACGTGATACTGAGCATGCGCCGTTCGTTAGGTGCGTCATTTACGTGGGGTCACGATTCATTTCCATACAACACGCCCCCTACCAGCCTAGTTTGAATTAGGTGGGGCTTACGCCGGTCCATTTACGCTACGCCGCCGTAACTTAGGGCGCAAGTTCTTTGTGAATACGGTACTCGCCTCTCTAAGTTACGGCGGCGTAGCGCATATAGAATACGCTACGCCCGCACAAAGATACGCCCTCCTACGTGAATCGGGCTCAATGTGTTTTTTTCAAAATTGTCGCAGAGGTGATCAAATACCACCAAAAGAAAGGACGTCAATTTTGTTTGGGAGCCACGCCGCACAACCGCGCAATTGTCAGTTAAAACGACGCAGTGCCGAATCGCAAAAAGGGGCCAGGTCCTTAACCTGCATAATGGTCCGGGTCTTAAGTGGTTAAGGGGGGGGGTAAATCCCTCCGGGGGCCGTAAGCGGTTAAAGACTAAAATGGATGTTTTATAATGGGAGCGGAGGGCGGTAAATGTGACGGCGCTCTATAAATGGCGCTGACGGCGTGTTTTGTTTTTGGGCCTCAGACATGTTTTATAAATGTGATTCTGATGTGTTGGGAAAAGTTCTGTCATCAATAATTCAGAGCCCATTTAGGCCGCGTGATTTCTGCGCTCGCACCGCTTCTAACGGCGCCTCATCAGAGGAAAATCTCTTTCTGCTTCATTTCAGCCGCTTTCTGACAAGAAGAACATTTCCATCGTTTTTCATCTTTATTTGTTCCGTGTTTTTATTCTCACTGCCAGCCGAGGTATTTCCACGGGGCAACTGAAAACGCCCCTCCCCCCCAGATGAGGGCAACTGAAAACGCCCCCCCCCCCAGATGAGGGCAACTGAAAACGCCCCTCCCCCTCCCAGATGAGGGCAACTGAAAACGCCCCTCCCCCAGATGAGGGCAACTGAAAACACCCCTCCCCCCGAGATGGGGGCGACTGAAAACGCCCCTCCCCCAGATGAGGGCAACTGAAAACGCCCCCCCCCCCCAGATGAGGGCAACTGAAAACGCCCCTCCCCCCAGATGAGGGCAACTGAAAACGCCCCCCCTCCCAGATGAGGGCAACAGAAAACACCCCTCCCCCCAGATGAGGGCAACTGAAAACGCCCCTCCCCCTAGATGAGGGCAACTGAAAACGCCCCCCCTCCCAGATGAGGGCAACTGAAAACGCCCCTCCCCCCAGATGAGGGCAACTGAAAACGCCCCTCCCCCTCCCAGATGAGGGCAACTGAAAACGCCCCTCCCCCCCAGATGGGGGCAACTGAAAACGCCCCTCCCCCCCAGATGAGGGCAACTGAAAACGCCCCTCCCCCAGATGAGGGCAACTGAAAACGCCCCCCCTCCCAGATGAGGGCAACTGAAAACGCCCCTCCCCCCCAGATGAGGGCAACTGAAAACGCCCCTCCCCCCAGATGAGGGCAACTGAAAACGCCCCTCCCCCCCAGATGAGGGCAACTGAAAACGCCCCCCCCCCCAGATGAGGGCAACTGAAAACGCCCCCCCTCCCAAATGAGGGCAACTGAAAACGCCCCTCCCCCAGATGAGGGCAACTGAAAATGCCCCTCCCCCAGTTGGGGGCAACTGAAAACACCCCTCCCCCAGATGAGGGCAACTGAAAACGCCCCTCCCCCCAGATGAGGGCAACTGAAAACGCCCCCCTCCCAGATGAGGGCAACTGAAAACGCCCCTCCCCCAGATGAGGGCAACTGAAAACGCCCCCCCCCCCCCAGATGAGGGCAACTGAAAACGCCCCTCCCCCAGTTGGGGGCAACTGAAAACACCCCTCCCCCAGATGAGGGCAACTGAAAACGCCCCTCCCCCAGATGAGGGCAACTGAAAACGCCCCTCCCCCCCAGATGAGGGCAACTGAAAACGCCCCTCCCCCAGTTGGGGGCAACTGAAAACACCCCTCCCCCCAGATGAGGGCAACTGAAAACGCCCCTCCCCCCAGATGAGGGCAACTGAAAACGCCCCTCCCCCCAGATGAGGGCAACTGAAAACGCCCCCCCTCCCAGATGAGGGCAACTGAAAACGCCCCTCCCCCAGATGAGGGCAACTGAAAACGCCCCTCCCCCAGTTGGGGGCAACTGAAAACACCCCTCCCCCCAGATGACGGCAACTGAAAACGCCCCTCCCCCCAGATGAGGGCAACTGAAAACGCCCCTCCCCCCCAGATGAGGGCAACTGAAAACGCCCCTCCCCCCAGATGAGGGCAACTGAAAACGCCCCCCCTCCCAGATGACGGCAACTGAAAACACCCCCCCTCCCAGATGAGGGCAACTGAAAACACCCCTCCCCCCAGATGACGGCAACTGAAAACGCCCCTCCCCCCAGATGAGGGCAACTGAAAACGCCCCTCCCCCCCAGATGAGGGCAACTGAAAACGCCCCCCCCCCCAGATGAGGGCAACTGAAAACGCCCCTCCCCCCCAGATGAGGGCAACTGAAAACGCCCCTCCCCCCAGATGAGGGCAACTGAAAACGCCCCCCCTCCCAGATGAGGGCAACTGAAAACGCCCCCCCCCCCAGATGAGGGCAACTGAAAACGCCCCTCCCCCCAGATGAGGGCAACTGAAAACGCCCCTCCCCCCAGATGAGGGCAACTGAAAACGCCCCCCCTCCCAGATGAGGGCAACTGAAAACGCCCCTCCCCCCAGATGAGGGCAACTGAAAACGCCCCCCCTCCCAGATGAGGGCAACTGAAAACGCCCCTCCCCCAGATGAGGGCAACTGAAAACGCCCCCCTCCCAGATGAGGGCAACTGAAAACGCCCCCCCCCCCAGATGAGGGCAACTGAAAACGCCCCTCCCCCAGATGAGGGCAACTGAAAACGCCCCCTCCCAGATGAGGGCAACTGAAAACGCCCCTCCCCCCAGATGAGGGCAACTGAAAACGCCCCCCCCCCCCAGATGAGGGCAACTGAAAACGCCCCTTCCCCCAGATGAGGGCAACTGAAAACGCCCCTCCCCCCAGATGAGGGCAACTGAAAACGCCCCCCTCCCAGATGAGGGCAACTGAAAACGCCCCTCCCCCCCAGATGAGGGCAACTGAAAACGCCCCTCCCCCCAGATGAGGGCAACTGAAAACGCCCCCCCTCCCAGATGAGGGCAACTGAAAACGCCCCCCCTCCCAGATGAGGGCAACTGAAAACGCCCCCCCTCCCAGATGAGGGCAACTGAAAACGCCCCTCCCCCAGATGAGGGCAACTGAAAACGCCCCCCTCCCAGATGAGGGCAACTGAAAACCCCCCCCCCCCCCAGATGAGGGCAACTGAAAACGCCCCTCCCCCCAGATGAGGGCAACTGAAAACGCCCCCCCTCCCAGATGAGGGCAACTGAAAACGCCCCTCCCCCCAGATGAGGGCAACTGAAAACGCCCCTCCCCCCAGATGAGGGCAACTGAAAACGCCCCTCCCCCCAGATGAGGGCAACAAGGTTCTTTTAAAACATAAAAAAAAAAAAACATGTATAAATAAAAGCATTAACCACTTCAGCCCTGGACCATTTGGCTGGCCAAAGACCAGAGGCCACTTTTTGCGATTCGGCGCTGCGTCACTTTAACTGACAATTGCGCGGTCGTGCGACGTGGCTCCTAAACAAAATTTACGTCCGTCCCCCCAACAAATAGAACTTTCTTTTGATGGTACAGGAAAACCTTGGTTTGAGAGTAACTTGGTTTGAGAGCGTTTTGCAAGACAAGCAAAATGTTTAAATAAATTTTGCCTTGATATACAAGCAATGTCTTGATATACAAGCGATGACTCGATATACAAGTGATGTCTTGATATACAAGCGATGACTCGATATACAAGTGATGTCTTGGTATACAAGCGATGACTCGATATACAAGCGATGTCTTGGTATACAAGCGATGACTCGATATACAAGCGATGTCTTGATATACAAGCAATGTCTTGATATACAAGCAATGCCTTGATATACAAGCGATGCCTTGATATACAAGCGATGCCTTGATATACAAGCGATGTCTTGGTATACAAGCGATGTCTCGATATACAAGCGATGTCTTGATATACAAGCGATGTCTTGATATACAAGCGATGTCTTGGTATACAAGCGATGTCTTGGTACACAAGCGATGTCTTGATATACAAGCGATGTCTTGATATACAAGCGATGTCTTGGTATACAAGCGATGTCTTGGTACACAAGCGATGTCTTGATATACAAGCGATGACTTGATGTACAAGCGATGTCTTGATATACAAGCGATGTCTTGATATACAAGCGATACCTTGATATACAAGCGATGTCTTGATGTACAAGCGATGTCTTGATATACAAGCGATGTCTTGATATACAAGCGATGACTCGATATACAAGCGATGTCTCGATATACAAGCGATGTCTCGATATACAAGCGATGTCTTGATATACAAGCGATGTCTTGATATACAAACGATGTCTTGGTATACAAGCGATGTCTTGGTACACAAGCGATGTCTTGATATACAAGCGATGTCTTGATGTACAAGCGATGTCTTGATATACAAGCGATGTCTTGGTATACAAGCGATGTCTTGATATACAAGCGATGTCTTGGTATACAAGCGATGTCTTGATATACAAGCGATGTCTTGATGTACAAGCGATGTCTTAATATACAAGCGATGTCTTGATGTACAAGCGATGTCTTGATGTACAAGCGATGTCTTGGTATACAAGCGATGTCTTGATATACAAGCGATGTCTTGATATACAAGCGATGTCTTGATATACAAGCGATGTCTTGATGTACAAGCGATGTCTTGATATACAAGCGATGTCTTGATATACAAGCGATGTCTCGATATACAAGCGATGTCTTGGTATACAAGCGATGTCTTGATATACAAGCGATGTCTTGATATACAAGCGATGACTTGATGTACAAGCGATGTCTTGATATACAAGCGATGTCTTGATATACAAGCGATGTCTCGATATACAAGCGATGTCTTGATATACAAGCGATGACTTGATGTACAAGCGATGTCTTGATATACAAGCGATGTCTTGATATACAAGCGATACCTTGATATACAAGCGATGTCTTGATGTACAAGCGATGTCTTGATGTACAAGCGATGTCTTGATGTACAAGCGATGTCTTGATGTACAAGCGATGTCTTGATATACAAGCGATGTCTTGATGTACAAGCGATGTCTTGATATACAAGCGATGTCTTGATATACAAGCGATGTCTTGATATACAAGCGATGTCTCGATATACAAGCGATGTCTCGATATACAAGCGATGTCTTGATATACAAGCGATGACTTGATATACAAGCGATGTCTTGATATACAAGCGATGTCTCGATATACAAGCGATGTCTCGATATACAAGCGATGTCTCGATATACAAGCGATGTCTTGATATACAAGCGATGACTTGATATACAAGCGATGTCTCGATATACAAGCGATGTCTCGATATACAAGCGATGTCTTGATATACAAGCGATGACTTGATATACAAGCGATGTCTTGATATACAAGCGATGACTTGATATACAAGCGATGTCTTGATATACAAGCGATGTCTTGATATACAAGCGATGTCTTGATATACAAGCGATGTCTTGATATACAAGCGATGACTCGATATACAAGCGATGCCTTGATATACAAGCGATGTCTTGATATACAAGCGATGTCTCGATATACAAGCGATGACTTGATATACAAGCGATGTCTTGATATACAAGCGATGTCTTGATATACAAGCGATGTCTTGATATACAAGCGATGTCTTGGTATACAAGCGATGTCTTGATATACAAGCGATGTCTCGATATACAAGCGATGACTTGATATACAAGCGATGTCTTGATATACAAGCGATGTCTTGATATACAAGCGATGTCTTGATATAAGAGCAGCGTCATGTCACGTCTGAGTATAAAAGAGAAGAGAGGCTCCTCCTCTAAGTGTAGCAATATGGTTACATGTAATGAAGGGACAACATTTATCATCTTATTGCTACACTTAGAGGCGCCTCTCTTCTCTTCTATACTCTGTACAAAAAAATGCTTTGATATACAAGTGCTTTGGACTACAAGCGTGTTTCTGGAACAAATTACGCTCGCAATCCGAGGTTTTACTGTATTTGATCACCTCTGCGGTTTTTATTTTTTGCGCTATAAACAAAAAGAAGAGCAACAATTTTGGGGAAAAAAAAAAAATGTTTTACTTTTTGCTATAATAAATATCTCAATTAAAAAAAAAAAAAACGATTTTTCCTGAGTTTAGTCCGATACGTATTCTTCTACATATTTTTGGTAAAAAAAAATCGCAATAAGCGTTTATTGATCGGTTTGCGCAAAAGGTATATTGTTTACAAAATAGGTGATAGTTTTATGGCATTTTGCATTAATATATTTTTTTTACTACTAATGGCGGCGATCAGCGATTTTTTTCGTGACTGCGACATTATGGCGGACACATCGGACACTTTTGACGCTATTTTGGGACCATTGTCATTCATACAGCGAACAGTGCTATAAAAATGCATTGATTACTGTGAAAATGGCACTGGCAGGGAAGGGGTTAACCACTAGGGGGCAATCAAGGGGTTAAAGTGTGTCCTAGGGAGTGATTCTAACTGTAGGGGGGATGGGCTGTGTGTGACACGTCACTGATCACCGCTTCTGATTACAGGGAGCTGTGATCAGTGTCCTGTCACTAGGAAGAATGGGGAGATGCCTTGTTTACATCACAGCATCTCCCCGTTCTTCCTCACCGTGAGATGATCGCAGACATCAAGTTTGCAGGTCCCGCGGTAACACTCACGAAGCTCACGCCGGCGCGCACGCGTCCACAATGCCGCTTCTTAAAGGAGACGTATAAATACGCCCATCTGCCTGCCCGTCCCATTCAAGCGATTCACAAACGTATTAAAATCTAATTGGTTACTTTTACTATACAGGATATCATTTTTTATTTTCATTGTTTTCGGCGCCTTAATATTCCCCGCGTTCCATTTTCCTCAATTATTTTGGGATGCGGTGTGAGGCTCCGCCCATCCTTGGCTGATTCACTTTACTACACAAAATATTATTATCATCGAATTATCGATCGTTGTTACAGAACAAAATACATCCTAATAAGCGGGGGGGGATATCATCGGACACGAACCAAGGTCAGCACCCAGCGTTTTATACTGGCGACAAGCGTAATATATAATGACAGGCCACACATCACAAGATTACTCACTGACATGACATTGTATCCAATCATTAGATCTCTATAAAGGCCCACAGAGAAAAAGATTGTATCCCGGTAATGATAGTATTTAGTGGGGTTGTCCCGATACGGAGCATTCGCCCGAGTCTTTGTGCGCTTGTACCCGGGAAAATGCTCCGATGCTTCACCCGGTACTCTGTGATACTTTGTCAGTGGTGCTCCAGTCCCCCGCCGTGTACGGCTCCTGTCCCCCGCCGTGTACGGCTCCTGTCCCCCGCCGTGTACTGCTCCTGTCCCCCGCCGTGTACGGCTCCTGTCCCCCATCGTGTACGGCTCCTGTCCCCCATCGTGTACGGCTCCTGTCCCCCATCGTGTACTGCTCCTGTCCCCCGCCGTGTACGGCTCCTGTCCCCCGCCGTGTACGGCTCCTGTCCCCCGCCGTGTACGGCTCCTGTCCCCCATCGTGTACGGCTCCTGTCCCCCATCGTGTACTGCTCCTGTCCCCCGCCGTGTACGGCTCCTGTCCCCCGCCGTGTACGGCTCCTGTCCCCCGCCGTGTACTGCTCCTGTCCCCCGCCGTGTACGGCTCCTGTCCCCCATCGTGTACGGCTCCTGTCCCCCATCGTGTACGGCTCCTGTCCCCCATCGTGTACTGCTCCTGTCCCCCGCCGTGTACGGCTCCTGTCCCCCGCCGTGTACGGCTCCTGTCCCCCGCCGTGTACGGCTCCTGTCCCCCGCCGTGTACGGCTCCTGTCCCCCGCCGTGTACTGCTCCAGTCCCCCTCAGTGTATCGCCCCTGTCCCCCACCGTGTATTGAAGGGGGGAGTGTCCGGTATTGAAGGGGGGAGTGCCCGGTATTAAAGGGGGGAGTGTCCGGTATTGAAGGGGGGAGTGTCCGGTATTGAAGGGGGGAGTGTCCGGTATTGAAGGGGGGAGTGTCCGGTATTGAAGGGGGGAGTGTCCGGTATTGAAGGGGGGAGTGTCCGGTATTGAAGGGGGGAGTGTCCGGTATTGAAGGGGGGAGGGCCCGGTATTGAAGGGGGGAGTGTCCGGTATTGAAGGGGGGGGGTGCCCAGTATTGAAGGGGGGAATGCCCGGTATTGAAGGGGGGAGTGCCCGGTATTGAAGGGGGGAGTGCCGGTATTGAAGGGGAAGTGTCTGGTATTGAAGGGGGAGTGCCCGGTATTGAAGGGGGGAGTGTCCGGTATTGAAGGGGGGAGTGTCCGGTATTAAAGGGGGGAGTGTCCGGTATTGAAGGGGGGAGTGTCCGGTATTGAAGGGGGGAGTGTCCGGTATTGAAGGGGGGAGTGTCCGGTATTGAAGGGGGGAGTGTCCGGTATTGAAGGGGGGAGTGTCCGGTATTGAAAGGGGGAGGGCCCGGTATTGAAGGGGGGAGTGTCCGGTATTGAAGGGGGGGGGGTGCCCAGTATTGAAGGGGGGAGTGCCCGGTATTGAAGGGGGGAGTGTCCGGTATTAAAGGGGAAGTGTCTGGTATTGAAGGGGGAGTGCCCGGTATTGAAAGGGGGAGTGCCCGGTATTGAAAGGGGGAGTGTCCGGTATTGAAGGGGGGAGTGTCCGGTATTGAAGGGGGGAGTGTCCGGTATTGAAGGGGGGAGTGTCCGGTATTGAAAGGGGGAGGGCCCGGTATTGAAGGGGGGAGTGTCTGGTATTGAAGGGGGGGGGGAGTGTCCGGTATTGAAGGGGGGAGTGTCCGGTATTGAAGGGGGAGTGTCCGGTATTGAAGGGGGAGTGTCCGGTATTGAAGGGGGGAGTGTCCGGTATTGAAGGGGGGAGTGTCCGGTATTGAAGGGGGAGTGTCCGGTATTGAAGGGGGGAGTGTCCGGTATTGAAGGGGGGAGTGTCCGGTATTGAAGGGGGAGTGTCCGGTATTGAAGGGGGAGTGTCCGGTATTGAAGGGGGGAGTGTCCGGTATTGGAGGGGGGAGTGTCTGGTATTGAAGGGGGGAGTGTCCGGTATTGAAGGGGGGAGTGTCCGGTATTGAAGGGGGAGTGTCCGGTATTGAAGGGGGGAGTGTCCGGTATTGAAGGGGGAGTGTCCGGTATTGAAGGGGGAGTGTCTGGTATTGAAGGGGGGAGTGTCCGGTATTGGAGGGGGGAGTGTCTGGTATTGAAGGGGGGAGTGTCCGGTATTGAAGGGGGGAGTGTCCGGTATTGAAGGGGGGAGTGTCCGGTATTGAAGGGGGGAGTGTCCGGTATTGAAGGGGGAGTGTCCGGTATTGAAGGGGGGAGTGTCCGGTATTGAAGGGGGGAGTGTCCGGTATTGAAGGGGGGAGTGTCCGGTATTGAAGGGGGGAAGTGTCCGGTATTGAAGGGGGGAGTGTCCGGTATTGGAGGGGGGAGTGTCCGGTATTGAAGGGGGGAGTGTCTGGTATTGAAGGGGGGAGTGTCCGGTATTGAAGGGGGGAAGTGTCCGGTATTGAAGGGGGGAGTGTCCGGTATTGGAGGGGGGAGTGTCCGGTATTGAAGGGGGGAGTGTCCGGTATTGAAGGGGGGAAGTGTCCGGTATTGAAGGGGGGAGTGTCCGGTATTGGAGGGGGGAGTGTCCGGTATTGAAGGGGGGAGTGTCTGGTATTGAAGGGGGGAGTGTCCGGTATTGAAGGGGGAGTGTCCGGTATTGAAGGGGGGAGTGTCCGGTATTGAAGGGGGAGTGTCCGGTATTGAAGGGGGGAGTGTCCGGTATTGAAGGGGGGAGTGTCCGGTATTGAAGGGGGGAGTGTCCGGTATTGAAGGGGGGAAGTGTCCGGTATTGAAGGGGGGAGTGTCCGGTATTGGAGGGGGGAGTGTCCGGTATTGAAGGGGGGAGTGTCTGGTATTGAAGGGGGGAGTGTCCGGTATTGAAGGGGGGAAGTGTCCGGTATTGAAGGGGGGAGTGTCCGGTATTGGAGGGGGGAGTGTCCGGTATTGGAGGGGGGAGTGTCCGGTATTGAAGGGGGGAGTGTCCGGTATTGAAGAGGGAGTGTCTGGTATTGAAGGGGGAGTGTCCGGTATTGGAGGGGGGAGTGTCTGGTATTGAAGGGGGGAGTGTCCGGTATTGAAGGGGGGAAGTGTCCGGTATTGAAGGGGGGAGTGTCCGGTATTGGAGGGGGGAGTGTCCGGTATTGGAGGGGGGAGTGTCCGGTATTGGAGGGGGGAGTGTCCGGTATTGAAGAGCGGAGTGAATATTTGCATTATTTCGTGGTTCTCGGTTAGAAGGGAAATAATGTTTCTTTTTGTAGTTACAATGGATCTCATCAGTCTGAGGCTCCTCCTCTATCTGCGGGAGAGACGTTGCCTGTGGGTGACACTGAACTGCAGCAGAGAAAAGTCGGGTCTCCTTTCCTTGTCTTCGGCCTCTTATATTTGTATTTCCCCCGGAGTTGGGCTTTAATTGGAGGCGGCGGCCTGACTCCGAGGACGACGCCTCCCCGGTATCCGGCGGGAGAATGTAGGTCACATGTCAGGTCACATCCTCGTCTCCGAGACTCGGCAGATGTTCCGCCGTCAGACGCACGTCCCGGAAGGTTCATCTCAGAACGCAGAACTCTCCGCCAGCCGGAGGAAAACACAACGAAGATCATTTCTCCGTGTTCCTGAAGATCTGTCACCAATCACCACCGTACAGAAGTAGGACGCCCCGCCCCCGGAGGCCTCCCGCCCAATCACTCTTCATTCCCCGCGACATCCAACGTTCAATTCTTTTATTTTCAGGATATATTTTCTACCGTCCTCCAAGCTTCTCTACTTATCCGACCATGGCCGCCTTCCCCGACTGTCAGTGCTCTATGAATCCTGTATAATATTATTATTCGCCCCCCCCCCAGGCGACAGGACACGGCGGCAGCACGGAGGGGGGACATGGCGGCAGCACGGAGGGGGGACACGGCGGCAGCAAGGGAAAAGACGGCAGCATGGAGGGAGGACACAGCGGCAGGACATGGCGGCAGCACGGAGGGGGGACACAGCGGCAGGACATGGCGGCAGCACGGAGGGAGGACACAGCGGCAGGACATGGCGGCAGCACGGAGGGGGGACATGGCGGCAGCACGGAGGGGGGACACAGCGGCAGCAAGGGAAAAGACGGCAGCATGGAGGGGGGACACGGCGGCAGGACATGGCGGCAGCACGGAGGGGGGACACGGCAGCAGGACATGGCGGCAGCACGGAGGGGGGACACAGCGGCAGGACATGGCGGCAGCACGGAGGGGGGACACAGCGGCAGGACATGGCGGCAGCACGGAGGGGGGACACAGCGGCAGGACATGGCGGCAGCACGGAGGGGGGACAAGGCGGCAGCACGGAGGGGGGACACGGCGGCAGGACATGGCGGCAGCACGGAGGGGGGACACAGCGGCAGGACATGGCGGCAGCACGGAGGGGGGACACAGCGGCAGGACATGGCGGCAGCACGGAGGGGGGACACAGCGGCAGGACATGGCGGCAGCACGGAGGGGGGACATGGCGGCAGCACGGAGGGGGGACACGGCGGCAGGACATGGCGGCAGCACGGAGGGAGGACACAGCGGCAGGACATGGCGGCAGCACGGAGGGGGGACACAGCGGCAGGACATGGCGGCAGCACGGAGGGGGGACACAGCGGCAGGACATGGCGGCAGCACGGAGGGGGGACACAGCGGCAGGACATGGCGGCAGCACGGAGGGGGGACATGGCGGCAGCACGGAGGGGGGACACAGCGGCAGCAAGGGAAAAGACGGCAGCATGGAGGGGGGACACGGCGGCAGGACATGGCGGCAGCACGGAGGGGGGACACGGCGGCAGGACATGGCGGCAGCACGGAGGGGGGACACAGCGGCAGGACATGGCGGCAGCACGGAGGGGGGACACAGCGGCAGGACATGGCGGCAGCACGGAGGGGGGACACAGCGGCAGGACATGGCGGCAGCACGGAGGGGGGACACAGCGGCAGGACATGGCGGCAGCACGGAGGGGGGACATGGCGGCAGCACGGAGGGGGGACATGGCGGCAGCACGGAGGGGGGACACAGCGGCAGCAAGGGAAAAGACGGCAGCATGGAGGGACACGCGGGGGGCTGGTGGAGGACAGTCAGCGGTGCTTGTAACTCCCCCAGGCACTGATCACCCTGACTGTCCAAGTATCAGGTGAAGCATCGGTCAGGATACTAGTATCGGTATCGGGACAACCCAAGTTATCACTCAACCGGTTCCCGACCAGCTCCTGTAGATTTACGTCGGCACCCCTGCGGCGAGCTCTGTGACCGTGCCCACAGGACCCCGCAGACTCGATGTCCACCGGTTTCCCGCAATCGGGTCAAAAAGTTGCAGAACGGGGAGAGGCAAGTGTAAACACAACCAGCCAGATTCAGAAAGACTTACGCTGGCGTATCTACAGATATGCGGCGTAAGTGTACAGATGCGCCGTCGTATCTCTGCGCCTTATTCTCCATACTAGATACGCCTGAATTCTGGCTTAATACGACCGACGTAAGTCTCCTACGCCGTCGTATCTTGGGCGCATATTTACGCTGGCCGCAAGGGGCGCTTCCATAGATTTACGTGTCTAATATGTAAATGAGCTAGATACGCCGATTCACGAACGTACGTGCGCCCGTCGCAGTAAGCTACGCCGTTTACGTAAGGCGTACGTCCGGCGTAAAGATAAACCACCAAATAGCTGGTCTAAGTCATGTAAAGGTATGGACGTCGGAACTGCCGTCGGATTTTACGTCGTTTGCGTAAGTCGTACGTGAATGGGGCTGGGCGTAGGTTACGTTCACGTCTTATGAATTGAGCCGGCGTATCTTAGGGAGTAAATTTGACGTGATTCTGAGCATGCGCCGTTCGTTCGGCGCTTCATTTACATGGGGTCACGCTTCATTGTAATACAACACGCCCACTACCTTCCTACTTTGAATACCGGCCTATTTACGTTACACCGGCGTAAATATGGGAGCAAGTGCTTCGTGAATACATATGAGATACGCTTCGCCGGCACAAAGATGCGCTGATGTACCTGAATCTGGCTAAACATATCCCCGTTCTGCCTAGTGACAGGACACTGATTGTTTGTTCCCTGTGATCGGGAGCAGCGATCACTGTCGTGTCACATTTAGCCACGCCCCCCACAGTTAGAATCACTCCCTAAAGCACACTTAAAACCTTCAGCGCCACCTAGTGGTTAAAATCCCTTCCCTGCCAGTGACATTTACACAGTAATCAGAGCATTTTTATAGCACTGATCGCTTTATAAATTTACAATGGGGTGGATTCAGTAAACAATTGCGTCTGCGTAACCATAGTTACGCAGCGCAATTGCTTAGTTGCGCCGGCTTATCGACTGCTCCTGATTCAGCAAGGTCGATACGCCGACTGCAGCCAAAGATATGACTAGCATAAGGCTCTTATGCCATCATATCTTAGGCTGCATTCTTACGATGGCCGCTAGGTGGCGTTCCCGTAGTGGTCAGCGTAGAGTATGCAAATTGCATACTAACGCCGATTCACAACCCTACGCGAGCCCTGCGTACGCAGTTTACGTTGTTTACGTTCGTCGGGTTCCGCGTAAGGCTGCCCATGCTATTAGCAGGGGCAGCCAATGCTACGTATACCAGTCGTTCCCGCGTCGCGATGTTTGAAAATTACGTTGTTTGCGTAAGTGAATCGTTGAATGGCGCTGGACGCCATTTACGTTCACGTTGAAGCAAATGATGTCCTTGCGACGTCATTTGCCGCAATGCACTTCGGGAAAGTTTCCCGACGGACCATGCGCACTACGTTCGGCACGGGAACGCGCCTAATTTAAATGATCCACGCCCCCTACGGAATCATTTAAATTACGCGCCCTTACGCCGGGCAGTTTTAAGGAGCGCCCGCGCAAATTATGTAGCTACTGCTTCATGAATGAAGTGTAGCGCAGGTAATTTACGGAGGCGCAGCGTTAAAACGGTACAGTGCGCCTCTGCGCCTCCTACCTGAATCCAGCTCAATGGTCCCAAAAATGTGTCAAAAAGTGTCCCATGTGTCCGCCATAATGTTGAAGTCACGATAAAAACCGCAGATCGCCGCCATTACTAGTAAAAAAAAAAATATTACTAAAAATGCCATAGAACTATCCCCTATTTTGTAGACGCTATACACTATTAGCCAGATTCAGAAATACTGGCTTAAGTTTGTGCGGGCGTAGCTTATCTCAGATACACTACGCCGCCGCAAGTTAGAGAGGCAGGTACCGTATTCACAAAGCACTTGCGTCCTAAGTTACGGCGGCGTCGTGTAAATGTGCCGACGTAACCCCGCCTAATTCAAATTAGGCAGGTAGTGGGCGTGCTCCATGTAAAATACCCGTGACCCCATGTAAATGAGGGCCGTTGGTACAGCGCATGCAGGCGCATGCTCAGAATCACATCGCAAATACTCCTTGCTGTCGACGTGAACGTAACCTACGCCCAGCCCCATTCACGTACGCAAACGACGTTAAATACGACGGCTGTTCCGTCGCCTATACCTTGCATGGCCTGCGCCATCTTTTTGGTGGTTTATCTTTACGCCGGAAAAAACGCCTTACGTAAACAATGTATCGGGAGCAAGTATGTTCGTGAATAGGCGTATCTTGCTCATTTGCATATTCTCTGCGTAAATCCACGTACACGCCCCTAGCGGCCAGCGTAAATATGCAACTAAGATACGACGGCGTAGGAGACTTACGCCCGTCGTAGCTTTAGCAAGATTTAAGCGTATCTCAGTTTGAGAATACGCTTAAAGATACGACGGCGCGGATTCAGACTTACGACGGCGTATCTAGTGATACGCCGTCGTAAGTGTTTTCTGAATCTAGCTATATAACTTTTGCGCAAAACAATCGATAAACGCTTATTGCGATTTTTTTTTTACCAAAAATATGTAGAAGAATACGTATCGGACTAAGGAAAAAAAATTGTTTCTATATATTATTTATTATATGATATTTATTATAGAAAAAAGTAAAAAATATTGCTTTATTTTCAAAATTGTCGCTCTATTTTTGTGCAAAAAATAAAAACCGCTCTATTTGTGGGAAAAAAGGACGTCAATTTTGTTTGGGAGCCACGTCGCACGACCGCGCAATTGTCAGTTAAAGCGACGCAGTGCCGAATCGCAAAAAATGCTCTGATCTTTGGCCAGCATAATGGTCCGGGGCTGAAGTGGTTAGGATGTACAGAGGAGGTTTGGTGATGGAATTACTGTCCATGATCTGACGTTTGCGGCGATATCTCACATGTGTGGGACGATTGCTGCATGCATGCGTGCTTGCTGGATCGACGCGTGCGTTCGCCTTTGCGCGTAAACACTGCGGGGGGTGGATGGTTAAATTTTTTCAACACTGTTACTTTTTTTTTTTTATCACTCTTAAGGCCCGTACACACGATCAGACTTTTAAACAACAACGGTCCGACGGACGTGTTTTATCGGACAATCCGACCGTCTGTACGCTCCACCGGACAATTGTTGTCGGAATTTCCATGGACAAATGTTGGGTGCGCACGCTCTCAAACTTTCCGACAACAAATGTGTTTCGTCGGATCATCCGCTCGTGTGTACACAAGTCCATCGGACTAAAATCCAAAGTACAAACACGCATGCTCAGAACCAAGGCTAAACATCAGACAACATTAGCAGAAGTTGCCCAAAGGGTGGCGGTAAAGAGCTGAAAGACCGCGTGGTTTGGTGAATGTTGGCTGAAAACTTTCTGCCGTGTGTATGCAGAACAAGTTCACGGCCAACGTGCCCCTTTGGACCAAAATCCACGGAAAAGTCCGCTGGAAGTTCCGATCGTGTGCATGAGGCTTTACTGTTATCACAGGGAATATAAAGATCCCCTGTGTTAGCAATAGGCAGTGACAGGTACTCTTTATGGAGAGATCTTGGGTCTATTAGACCCCAGGGCCCGGATTCACGTAGAGCGGCGTATATATGTGCGGGCGTAGCGCATCTCATATGCGCTACGCCGACGTAACATTGAGAGGCAAGAACAGTGGGCTGGATTCAAGAAGCAATTGCGCCTGCGTAACCATAGTTACACAGCGCAATTATTATTATTATTATTATTATTATACAGGATTTATATAGCGCCAACAGTTTGCGCAGCGCTTTACATCAGGGAAGACAATACAGTCACAATACAATTCATTACAGGAGGGATCAGAGGGCCCTGCTCGTTAGAGCTTTTGCTTACTTGTGCCGGCGTAACGAATGCTCCTGATTCAGGAACCTCGATACGCCGACTGCAGCCTAAGATATGACTGGCATAAGGCTCTTATGCCCGCATATCTTAGGCTGCATTCTTGCGGTGGACGCTAGGTGGCGTTCCCATTGTGCTCAGCGTATAGTATGCAAATTGCATACTAACACCGATTCACAATGTTGCGCGAGCCCTGCGTACGCAAGTTACGTAGTTTCCGTACGGCGGTTTTTGCGTAAGGCTGCCCCTGCTATTAGCAGGGGCAGCCAATGTTACGTATACCCGTCGTTCCCGCGTCTCGAAATTTCAAATTTACATAGTTCGCGTAAGTGATTCGTGAACGGCGCTGGACGCCATTCACGTTCACTTTGAAGCAAATGACGTCCTTGCGACGTCATTTGCCGCAATGCACGTCGGGAAAGTTTCCCGACGGAGCATGCGCTCTACGATCGGCGCGGGAACGCGCCTAATTTAAATGATTCCCGCCCCCTACGGGATCATTTAAATTGCGCGCGCTTACGCCGGGCATTTTGCCGGCGCGCCCACGCAATTTACGGAGCTACTGCTCCGTGAATCAAGGGCAGCGCAGTAAATTTGCGGGGGCGCAGGGCAAAAACGTTGCCCTGCGCCTCCGTAAAAAAAGCACAAAACTACCTGAATCTAGCCCAGTATTCACAAAGCACTCGCTCCCTTTGTTGCGCCGGCGTAACGTAAATTGGCCGGCGTAATCCCGCCTAATTCAAAGTAGGAAGGTAGTGGGCGTGATCTATTAAAATGAAGCGTGACCCCATGTAAATGAAGGGCCGAACGAACGGCGCATGCTCAGAATCACGTCGCATATACTCCCTAAGATACGACGGCTCAATGCGTACAACGTCAACGTAACCTACGCCCAGCCCCGTTCACGTACGACTTACGTAAACGACGTCAAATCCGACGGCTGTTCCCTGGTCCATACCCTAACATGACTTACCCCTGCTTTATGTGGCATAACTTTACGCCGGACGTACACCTTACGTAAACGGCGTAGATTACTGCGACGGGCGTAAGTACGTTCGTGAATCGGCGTATCTCGATCATTTAGGCTGCATTCACACCTCGGCGTACAAAATCACAGCGTTTTGTCCCGCGAATTGCAGCGACAAATAGCGGCGTTTTGTACCGCGATTTGCGGCGACAAAACGCCGCGATTGTGAATGCAGCCTTCACCCCCTCTATGGAGATGGTTCACATCTCCTATGCCGAACGCCGAAAGACGCCTGAAAAAAAGGTCCGGAACTTTTTTTCAGGCGGCAGGCGTACGGCGTTCGGCGTGAAGATGTGAACCATCTCCATAGAGGTGCATGTTTAATCATCCCTCTGGCGTCTCGGGGCTGCAGCGGCGTCGCACTACAGGCGTATATACGCCTAGGTGTGAACGGAGGCTTACATATTCGACGCGTAAAACAATGGAAGCGCCCCTTGCAGCCAGCGTAAATATGCGCCCAAGATACGACGGCGTAGGAGACTTATGTCGGTCGGATGGAGCCAAAATTCAGGCGTATCTTATTTCAAGAATACGGCGCATAGATACGACGGCGCATCCGTGCACTTACGCGGCGTATCAGAAGATACGTCGGCGTAAGTGCTTTGTGAATCCGGCCCCAGATGTCTCCTATGTAGAGTTGGGCTGAACACTAGAGGTCGACCGATATATTGGCCGATATTTGGCAGTTTTGGAGAAATTGGCATCGGCCGATTTTTATCCAAATTAGGCGGATATTTTACATGGCCGCTAGCGGTGCCACGGATCCGGAGCTAGGCCGAAGACGTGGCCTTTCCTGATGCTGTGACCGGGGCGGCAATCCACGGATTGCCGCCCCGGTCACAGCATCAGGAAAGACCGCGGCTTCGGCCTAGCTCCGGAGCCGCGGCCATCTTGGTACACCCAGCGCGGCGGCCCTCCTGTCTGTTTTTGCCCATAGAGGAGGAGGGGCCCGCGCTCGTGGGACACACACCGCTCTCTGGTGTCTGTAGCAGGGGGGGGGGGGGGGTGTCTATACTGGAGGGAGAGGGGGTCTGTACTGAGGGGGGGACACCATTTTTTTTTGCGCCAGTGCCACTTGCCATCCAGTGCCATCTGCCAGTGGCAATACCAGTGCCACCATCCAGTGCCAATTAGTGCCACCTTCCATCCAGTGCCATCTGCCAATGCCACCTGCCAGTGGCAATACCAGTGCCACCATCCAGTGCCAATTAGTGCCACCTTCCATCCAGTGCCACCTGCCAGTGCGATCCAGTGCCACCTACCAGTGCCAACTAAAGCCATCAGTGCCACTTGCCAATGCCAACCAGTGCTAACTATTGCCACCCAGTGCCACCTGCCAGTGCCAATTATTGCCACCTGCCAGTCAGTGCCAACCAGTGCCACTTGCCAGTGTCACCTGTTAGTGCCACCTGCCAGTGCCACGTGCCATCTGCCAACCAGTGCCATCTGCCAATCAGTGCCACCTGCCAGTGTCAATTAGTGCCACCTCCCAGTGCCAATAAGTGCCACCTGCCAATCAGTGCCATCTGCTAGTACCATCTTTCAGTGCCATCCAGTGCAACCTGCCAGTGCCAATAAGTGCCTTATGCTAGTGCCATCTTCCAGTGCCAATTAGTGCGAGCCAGTGCCACCAAAAAAAATAAAAAAATCGGCCTAAAATATTGGCCGCAAAAATTGGCATCATATATCAGCCATCGGCCGCCCAGATTTCTAAATATCGGCATCGGCCAGAGAAAAACCCATCTCGGTCGACCTCTACTGAACACCCCCCTGTTTAGTTCGCACCAGAACTCTCGAACATCGCAAAAGTTTAGATCTGAATGTACCCCATGGTATGGGGGGTCCGGGTACTGCCCCGGGTGACATGTATCAATGCAACATTTTTTTTTAAAAAAAAGATTGTTTTTAATAATGCTTAAAGTGAAACAATAAAAATGAAAAATTCCTTTAAATATCGTGCCTTGGGGGGGGGGGGGTCCCCTGGGGAGGGGAGGGGGTCCCCTTAGTCTGCCTGTAAAGTGGCACATCTGTACCACGTATAGAACCTGCTGCAGCATAAATGATATTTTCCCTGCAAGCTTCCTTTGTTTAGCTTGGGGAGCCGCTCTGCATGATGGGGCCACAATGTAACGCACGGGGAACAAGATTAGAGATTTTTTGGGATAAATTCGGGTGTCTCTTCCACAGACTTTGGATGGAAATCACAAAGTTTTGCACCACAGTGAGCACGCCTTATGTGAAGGAGCCAAATGACAGCAGACTCACTCGGGCCAACATCACATTTTTTTTTTAGTTTTTTTAGATACATTTTGCTTTTTCTTTCACAGACTTTGGATAGAAGTAACAGGTGTGTAAAAATGTGGATTTGGGTGTCGGTGGCGCCTACACACTGTAAACCTTCTAGAGGTATTCTTGATGAAAGCAAGAACTGGCCTTGCTGTAAAAAAAAATAAGAAAAATATTTGACACCCCTGTCACACAGTTGTGGAAAAATTGTGACAGGTGGGGGGACAGACCCACCTATCACATTGATTGCCCCCACCACGGTATAGTTAGCTGCCAGACGGAGGTACAGGGGGAGATGCTGGGTCTTGGTGCCCCTCCACAGTTGCGGAACGCCAGGGCCCAGTCGCAAGTGAGACTGCTGCGACCCTAGTAGTTCCACCACTGGGGCAGGACTTGCACGGTACTACGATATTAAAGCTAGCCAAATGCTATGTAAATATTGGCTGGATCCTGAGGAACTGGCCAAAATTGGCTCCCCCCCCAACATTCTTCAACTGAAGAATTGAAGGAGCCGGGGAGACAAGTGTCGGAATATGAAAACCCGGCACGGGGGAGGGGATTGGTCTATATCCTTGCTGTTAACATGGATGGAAAAATCTGTTAAATATCAGTGTATGGTCAGCTTAAGAGTAAACAGATTTCGTGCCCCGTATGGGTAGGAGAGGCTTTGGGCCGGATTCAGATACATCGGCGCATATTTCTGCCGGCGTAGCGCATCTCATATGCGCTACGCCGACGTAACACAGAGAGGCAAGCAGAGTATTCACAAAGCACTTTCTCCCAACGTTGCGCCAGCGTAACGTAAATTCTTTGGCGTAAGCCCGCCTAATTCAAAGTAGATGGAAGTGGGCGTGATCCATTTAAATGAACCGTGACCCCATGCAAATGATTGGCCGAGCTAACGACACATGCGCCGTCCCGTGGACGCTTCCCAATGCGCATGCTCAGAATCACGGCGGAACGAACACCTAAGATACGTCGAATCACTGCCCTATTCACGTACTACTACGTAAACGACGTAAAACACGACGGCTGTTCCCTGGTCCATACCCAGTGGCGTCACTAGGGTTGGTGTCACCCGGTGCGGTAAAACATGGTGTCACCCCCCCTCTGTCTAGGCTGCCCAGCACCAAGCAGGCAGCGCACGGGCACGGGGCGCACCCCAAACCAGCCCCTGTAAATGATAGTATAGGGCAGTATAGTGGCAGGTTAGGGTAGTATAGAGTGGTATAGTGGCAGGTTGGTGTAGTGGGGTGGAATAGGACAGGTTAAGGTGGTATAGGGCATGTTGGGGTGATATAGGGTAGTTTGGGGTGGTATAGGGCAAGTTAGGGTTGCATAGGGCAGGTTGGGGTGGTATAGGGCAAGTTAGGGTGGTACAGGGCAGGTTGGGGTGGTATAGTGCAAGTTAGGGTGGCATAGGGCAAGTTGGGATGGCATGGGAAAGGTTGGGGTGGTACAGGGCAAGTTAGGGTGGCATTGGGCAGGTTGGGGTGGTATAGGGCAAGTTATGGTGGCATAGGGCAGATTGGGGTGGTACAGGGCAAGTTAGGGTGGCACAGGGCAAGTTGGGGTGGCATGGGAAAGTTTGGGGTGGTACAGGGCAGGCTGGGGTGGTACAGGGCAGGCTGTGGTGGCACAGGGCAGGCTGGGGTGGCACAGGGCTGTTTGGGGGGTACAGGGCAGGCTGGGGTGGTATAGGGCTGTTTAGGGTGGTACAGGGCAGGCTGGGGTGGTACAGGGCAGGCTGGGGTGGCACAGAGCAAGGCTGGGGTGGTACAGGGCAGGCTGGGATTGCACAGGGCAGGCTGGGTATGTCAGCTAAAAAAAAAAAAAAACAGGATGGTGTCACCCCTCTAGCGGGTGTCACCCGGTGCGGACCGCACCCCCCACACCCCCCTAGCAACACCTCTGTCCATACCTTAACATGACTTACACCTGCTTTATGAGGCTTAACTTTACGCCGGACGTACGACTTACGTAAACCGCGTATATTAATGCGCCGGGCGCAAGTACGTTCGTGAATCGCCGTATCTCACTCATTTGCATATTCGAATCGTAAATCAATGGGAGAGCCCCTTGCGGCCAGCGTAAATATGCGCCCACGTTACGACGGCGTAGGAAACTTACGTCGGTCGGATGAAGCCTATTTACAGGCGTATCTTGCTTTCAAAGTCAGGCGCATAGATACCACGGCGCACATTGACACTTACGCTGCGTATCTCGAGATACGCCAGCGTAAGTGCTACGAGAATCCGGGCCTTTATGTTTTGCGCCACATCCCATAAATCAAATAAAAAAATATACATCGAAAGCAGACGCGTAATTGCAACACAACGATAAAAGATAACAATCCATTTTTATTAATCCGTTAAAACCAATAATCATGTTTGGGTTTCACTCCACGGTACAGGACTGGATCGGCGAACGAACATTGTACTGCGGAACAAAACCAAAATTTGGTTATTGGTTTTATTGGCTTAAAAGTGGATTGTTAACTTTTAGAGTACGTAGACATATTTCATAAAATTCATCCTTTTTTTTACAAACAGTAAATTAAAACGCTTGTCTGATCCAATATACAAATATATATATAAAAAAGAAAAGAAAAAGAAAATCAACCTACAACTTCAGATCACATCCCGTATGGGAAAGAAATATCTCAAGATTGTGTCATGTGTTGTCATCATGCTATTACACACATCGGCCCAGATCCTCGTAGATTGGCGGAAAACTCGGCGGGCGTAACGTACCTGATTTACGCTACCGCTAGTTTCACAGGGAAGTGCTTTATTCGCAAAGCACTTGCCTGTAAAGTTGTGGCGGCGTAGCGTAAATCACCCGGCGCAAGCCCGCCTAATTCAAATTGGCCGGGTAGGGGGGCGTGGAGCATTTAAATTAAGCGTGTTCCCGTGCCGAACGTACTGCGCATGCGCCGTCCGGAAAATATCCCAGGGTGCATTGCTCCAAATGACGTCGCAAGGACATCATTGGTTTCGACGTGAACGTAAATGGCGTCCAGCCCCATTCACGGATGACTTACGCAAACAACGTAAATTTTAAAATTTCGACGCGGGAACGACGGCCATACTTAACATTGGTTGCCCCTCATATAGCAGGGGCAACTTTACGCCGCGCAAACCTAACATAAACATCGTAACTTCACTGCGTCGACCGCGCGTACGTTCGGGAATTCGCGGATCTAGCTAATTTGCATACTGGACGGGGAAAACGACGGAGGCGACACCTAGCGGCAAAAAAAAAAAAAATGCATTTAAGATCCGACGGTGTAAGAGCCTTACGCCTGTCGGATCTAATGGATATCTATGCGTAACTGATTCTAAGAATCAGTCGCATCGATACGACGGCCCAGATTAGGACTTACGACGGCGTACATGGCGTTGCGCCGTCGTAAGCCCTTTGAGAATCTGGGCCATCATTGTTATAGATTCTAAGCACAGTGTATGGCAACCATGGAGAGAGATGCTAGAAGTCATAACTCTATGGCCGGGTACTCACGAGCAAACATGTATGGTGAAAGCGTTCCGTCGGACCGTTTTCACCGTACATGCCTGCCAGAGGGCTTCTGTACGATGGTTGTACTAACCATCGTACAGAAGTCCGCGCGAAAAAACTCCGCGGGGCGTGTCCGCGTCGTCGCCGCGACGATGACGCGGCGACGTGGGCGGGCCTGCCATTTAAAGGCTTCCACGCATGCGTCGAAGTCATTCGACGCATGCGAGGGACGGCGGGCGCTCGGACATGTACGGTAGGTCTGTACTGACGACCGTACATGTCCGAGCGGGCAGGATTCCAGCGGACGGTTTTAAAACACGTCCAGGAATATTTGCCCGCTGGGAAAAGGCCCGGCGGGCAAATGTTTGCTGGAATTCGGCCCGCTCGCGCCTACACACGACCGAACATGTATGCTGAAACTGGCCCGCGGACAAATATCAGCATACATGTTTGGTCGTGTGTACGGGGCCTAAGAAGTCTGGATATAAAATGTCTGTTATGGATAAGGACAAATATTCACACAATTAGGCCCAAAATTGCTGTACTTCTTCTATTATGTGTGATTCCTAGAACATCAGCTCCGCCCTCAATCAGGAAAAAAGGGGGTGGGGTGGGGACAATGCCACATCCTCTTCTCTGCCCAGAGAGGCCAATAATCAGAAAGAGCTTAGAGCATATAATGTATACGTAGAGGGACATGAGTTGAGGAACGATCTCCAGAGAGCATGCCTTTGTGCCACATTATTCTACAATCAGTGGCGTAGGGTGGGGGGTGCGAGGGGGGCCACCGCCCCAGTGCAAAATTTAGAGGGGCGCGCTGTCACGAGTGTGGACTGTCTAGCATGGGGATAAAAGTCCCTTGTTAAACTTATGACGCCGGAGAGTCCACGTTGTTCAGCAACAGCAGCAGTTCTTGGGGTGCTGGCAAGCGGCTGAGGGACCCATCTCACACTAGTGATCAGCGAGGGGCCAAGCCAAGGACAGATGGACTGGCAGCCTGAGAGCCAGGGACTAGACAGAATAGTTCCACAGCGGCTGCCTCCTCCTTGACCTAGCCCCCCAAGAGATGAGAAGCGACGTGCGCAGCCTCTCCCGTGCCTCCAGAGCATGGATTGCTCCAACTTCCTCTGCGCAGTAACATGTGGCCTGAAAACAGACTGACTGAGGACCCAGAGCCTTGGCCACCTCCAAACCATCCAGGACATGAAATATCAATATCTCCTCTTCTGGAAACCTTCATTTGCCCCCTTCTTGAACACGTCGCTCTGTCCTCCTCTGGATACTTCCCTCTCTACCCTCCTGGGCACACCTATCCATCCTCTCCTGAAAATGTCCCTCAGTCTGTTCCAGGGAACGCGTTAAGGCGTGGGAATGGAGTTCCTGCACTTTTTTCACAGCAGGAACTCCGTTCCCTTTGCAGGACTAGAGCAGCCGAGCCGCCCGAGCCCCCCGAGCCAATCCTTCACTAAGCGGCAATGCCCAGCTCCAGTCACCGTCAGGGGCAGGCGAACCTTAGTAATCCTTTATGTTACTGGCCTCTTCCTGTATATGGATTCATCAGGTAGTGTGCGGATATTCCGTCACTTCCTGTATATGGATTCATGGGGTAGTGTGCGGGTATTCCGTCACTTCCTGTATATGGATTCATCGGGTAGTGTGCGGGTATTCCGTCACTTCCTGTATATGGATTCATCGGGTAGTGTGCGGGTATTCCGTCACTTCCTGTATATGGATTCATGGGGGTAGTGTGCGGGTATTCCGTCACTTCCTGTATATGGATTCATCGGGTAGTGTGCGGGTATTCCGTCACTTCCTGTATATGCATTCATCGTGTAGTGTGCGGGTATTCCGTCACTTCCTGTATATGGATTCATCGGGTAGTGTGCGGGTATTCCGTCACTTCCTGTATATGGATTGATGGGGTAGTGTGCGGGTATTCCGTCACTTCCTGTATATGGATTGATCGGGTAGTGTGCGGGTATTCCGTCACTTCCTGTATACGGATTCATCGGGCAGTGTGCAGGTATTCCGTCACTTCCTGTATATGGATTCATCGGGTGGTGTGCGGGTATTCCGTCACTTCCTGTATATGGATTCCTCAGGTAGTGTGCGGGTATTCCGTCACTTCCTGTATATGGAATCATCGGGTAGTGTGCGGGTATTCCGTCACTTCCTGTATATGGATTCATCGGGTAGTGTGCGGGTATTCTGTCACTTCCTGTATATGCATTCATCGTGTAGTGTGCGGGTATTCCGTCACTTCCTGTATATGGATTCATCGGGTAGTGTGCGGGTATTCCGTCACTTCCTGTATATGGATTGATGGGGTAGTGTGCGGGTATTCCGTCACTTCCTATATATGGATTGATCGGGTAGTGTGCGGGTATTCCGTCACTTCCTGTATACGGATTCATCGGGCAGTGTGCGGGTATTCCGTCACTTCCTGTATATGGATTGATGGGGTAGTGTGCGGGTATTCCGTCACTTCCTGTATATGGATTCATCGGGTAGTGTGCGGGTATTCCGTCACTTCCTGTATATGGATTCCTCAGGTAGTGTGCGGGTATTCCGTCACTTCCTGTATATGGATTCATCGGGCAGTGTGCGGGTATTCCGTCACTTCCTGTATATGGATTCATCGGGTAGTGTGCGGGTATTCCGTCACTTCCTGTATATGGATTCATCAGGTAGTGTGCGGGTCTTCCGTCACTTCCTGTATATGGATTCATCGGGTAGTGTGCGGGTATTCCGTCACTTCCTGTATATGGATTGATGGGGTAGTGTGCGGGTATTCCGTCACTTCCTGTATATGGATTGATCGGGTAGTGTGCGGGTATTCCGTCACTTCCTGTATACGGATTCATCGGGCAGTGTGCGGGTATTCCGTCACTTCCTGTATATGGATTGATGGGGTAGTGTGCGGGTATTCCGTCACTTCCTGTATATGGATTCATCGGGTAGTGTGCGGGTATTCCGTCACTTCCTGTATATGGATTCCTCAGGTAGTGTGCGGGTATTCCGTCACTTCCTGTATATGGATTCATCAGGTAGTGTGCGGGTATTCCGTCACTTCCTGTATATGGATTCCTCAGGTAGTGTGCGGGTATTCCGTCACTTCCTGTATATGGATTCATCGGGCAGTGTGCGGGTATTCCGTCACTTCCTGTATATGGATTCATCGGGTAGTGTGCGGGTGTGATGCAATTGCCTATATGCTTCAGTCTAATGCTCTCCCTGCTAACTTAATGCTGTGGGTTACAGGTAACAGGTGTTTCATGTGTGATTCATCTCTCTCTGTAAAGACTGTTCATATGTTAAATAAGGCTAGCTTTTGAAAGGCCTTTAATTGTGTGATAACCCTGTCTAAAAACCTAGTGATTCTCAGAGGTGTTAATAGGTGTCAAACTGGATACAGACGAAACGTCTGCTTAGGAAACTCAGTGTGTGAAGGTGGTTTGTTGTTTAAGGAATGTGCAGTGATTAGACATGATAATTGTCGGTCGGTGCCGACCTGTCTAGAATGTTTTAGTAATTAGCCTTAGTGTGTGATTGGGGTGGGTGGAGATTTCATTGTTGCTTCAATGTCTTGGACTGTATAAAAAGCTGAGAAGAAAAAACATTAAAGTCTGTGTTGTTCCAGCCTTAAGCCTTGCCTCATGTATGGATGCTTCTGTGATGTTCTTGTATGGAGAGGAGGGAATGCTTGACGGGGATATCATACCGATACCGTCACAAATTGGTTGGCAGCAGCGGGATCTTCCCTTCTACTCTCCCTTACACCAGGACTCCAAGCAGACACTGGGAACAGTGAATGGAAGGCTGCTACACCCTGCTTAAAAGAACTACTGGAAGTTCGTGGAAGGATTGCTAGCAACAAAACCAAGCGGGTCATCATAGCAGAATTAATGGAGCTAGACCAGGAGAACGTGATTGCAGCAACGCCAGCAGTACAAGAGATGGAGACACCAGTGATTCAGGAGGAGTCACCAACCAACAAGCTAATGAGAGAGAAGCTAGCGTGGTTCGGCCCGAACCCAACGCCGGATGTGGTGCTGAAAGTGATGGACCTGTTAGAGAAGGAGGATAAACACATAAGAGACGCAGAACTACAGAAGGATAAACAAATAAGAGATGCAGAGCTACAGTTAAAACTGGCAGCAGTCCAACAAGCAGCCGCACATTCTCCAAACAGTGAGTACAGCACAGCAGACACAAGGAAGATTCCGTTTAGCGCTTTTAAAGCTTTTGATGAAAAGGACTGTGAGATTGATAACTACCTGGCAGATTTTGAGCGACAATGTAACCTGCACCGAATAGCTAGAGGAGAGTGGGTTGCAATATTGTCAGGCAAACTGTCAGGCAAAGCTTCTGATGCTTTCCGGACCGTGCCAGATCAGGATATCCATAGCTACGCCCGGGTTAAAGAAGCGCTCCTGGCTCGTTATGCAGTAACCCCAGAGTCCCACCGACAGAAGTTCAGGGACTCACGCAAAACCACGAAAGACTCTTACGCGGAATGGGCATGCCAGTTGTCCCTGTCGGCCTCTAACTGGGTTAACAGCAGCCAGGCCACCACCGCAGAGGACATTTTGCAACTAATGCTCCTGGAGCAATTTTACAATCACATCCAGACGGACGTCAAAGATTGGGTGAGAGATCGCAGGCCCATGACTCTACCAGAGGCCGCGAAGTTGGCGGATGAATATGCGGATACTCGCAAGACAAACCAGGTCACACCACGGGTACAACCTCCACGACCAACGGCGCCCTCACACCCACCAGCCGCTAGATACCAACCGCCTAACAGACCGATGACATCGAGCCCTCGCTATCCACGCCAGGAGGACAACGAACAACGCTGCTTCCGGTGCAAACAGTTGGGTCACTTCAAGCAGAATTGCCCCCTGAATGACAACACCAGGTCAAATTGGTCTCAACCTGGGTACCGCCCACCAGCAGCAGCCCATTGTGTAGACTCGGCTTGGGATCCCCAGGAGCTGGGTCAGGAAGAACCATTGGGCACCCCTTACGAAGCCCTCATGGTACAATCTGTTATTACGGACAACAGGGAACACCATTGTCAGCTGGTCATGGGCGACAGCCATGAGCCGGAGGGGCCTTGGAGGGAGCTGGGCAGAAAGAGGCACCGCCAGCTACCCTCCAAGAAGAAGAGGTCCTGGAAGTCATATAACCAGCGGACCTGGGAGGAGAAGAAGCGACTGGAGGAGATAGAATCGCAGCGGGCGCCCCAGATGCGGGCCGAGATGTTCGCCAAGGGCCCACCGGTGGCCCCTTACACCACCACCCAGTTCCTGATGATGAAGGACCACGTGGAAAGCCTGCAGGACATGAGCAAGCAGGATCTGATCCGTGAGTACATAGAGCTGGAGGAGTGCATAAGCCGCATGGAGGAGGAGAACAACCACCTGAGGTCACAGCAGGCTGACCCACCCAGGCTCCATGAACTGGAGATGGAGCTGGAGAAGCTCAAAGAGGAGAACTGGCGGCTGCGGAGGGAGCAGAGGGTGGCTGACCCTATGGGGCCCTGATAGCCCCCCCCCCCCCCCAACTCTGAGCACCGGTGCTACAGCATTTCAACAAATATAACTTTTTCTTTTTATGAATCTCCTGTGACTGTCACTTCAGAGCCATAACCTGCCCCCTCCCATAGCGGGACACCTAGACGGCGGCGCACAGACCCATTCGCCGTCTTCACACTGACTTCTGGTGACTCTGCAGATTACACAAAGACTTGGGGACTGACCGGCGTGTGATCTGACGACCCGGTGACATACCTGAGTCGGGAGCAGTTGCCAAGGGAGGTCAGTTACGCCAAACAGAGTTAACCTCGGACTAAAAGCTCTGAACCCGTCAACCCTACTGGACCAGGGAAGGTCCAACCAGGTTTGCCGTAGCAGGGAGAAAAAGGGGGGCCATTGTGATGCAATTGCCTATATGCTTCAGTCTAATGCTCTCCCTGCTAACTTAATGCTGTGGGTTACAGGTAACAGGTGTTTCATGTGTGATTCATCTCTCTCTGTAAAGACTGTTCATATGTTAAATAAGGCTAGCTTTTGAAAGGCCTTTAATTGTGTGATAACCCTGTCTAAAAACCTAGTGATTCTCAGAGGTGTTAATAGGTGTCAAACTGGATACAGACGAAACGTCTGCTTAGGAAACTCAGTGTGTGAAGGTGGTTTGTTGTTTAAGGAATGTGCAGTGATTAGACATGATAATTGTCGGTCGGTGCCGACCTGTCTAGAATGTTTTAGTAATTAGCCTTAGTGTGTGATTGGGGTGGGTGGAGATTTCATTGTTGCTTCAATGTCTTGGACTGTATAAAAAGCTGAGAAGAAAAACCATTAAAGTCTGTGTTGTTCCAGCCTTAAGCCTTGCCTCATGTATGGATGCTTCTGTGATGTTCTTGTATGGAGAGGAGGGAATGCTTGACGGGGATATCATACCGATACCGTCACAGCGGGTATTCCGTCACTTCCTGTATATGGATTCATCAGGTAGTGTGCGGGTCTTCCGTCACTTCCTCGATGCCGCAATGTCTCCTGGGAGCTTTTGTCATTGTTCCCAGGAGACATTGCGGAGGTCTTCCGTCTGTCCTCTCCTGAACACGTCCGTCTGTCCTCTCCTGAACACGTCCGTCTGTCCTCTCCTGGACACGTCCCTCTGTCCTCTCCTGAACACGTCCCTCTGTCCTCTCCTAGACCCTTGCCTCTGTCCTCTCCTAGACCCTTGCCTCTGTCCTCTCCTAGACACGTCCTCTGTCCTCTTCTAGACACGTCCGTCTGTCCTCTCTTGGACACGTCCCTCTGTCCTCTCCTGAACACGTCCCTCTGTCCTCTCCTGAACATGTCCCTCTGTCCTCTCCTGACACGTCCATCTGTCCTTTCCTGGACACATCCGTCTGTTCTCTCCTGAACACGTCTGTCTGTCCTCTCCTGAACACGTCCATCTGTCCTTTCCTGGACACGTCCGTCTGTCCTCTCCTGAACACGTCCCTCTGTCCTCTCCTGAACACGTCCCTCTGTCCTCTCCTGAACACGTCCGTCTGTCCTCTCCTGAACACGTCCGTCTGTCCTCTCCTGGACACGTCTGTCTGTCCTCTCCTGAACACGTCCGTCTGTCCTCTCCTGGACACGTCCGTCTGTCCTCTCCTGAACACGTCCCTCTGTCCTCTCCTGAACACGTCCCTCTGTCCTCTCCTGAACACGTCTCTCTGTCCTCTCCTGAACACGTCCGGCTGTCCTCTCCTGAACACGTCCGTCTGTCCTCTCCTGGACACGTCCGTCTGTCCTCTCCTAGACACGTCCGTCTGTCCTCTCCTGAACACGTCCGTCTGTCCTCTCCTGGACACGTCCGTCTGTCCTTTCCTGGACATGTCCGTCTATCCTTTCCTGGACACGTCCGTCTGTCCTCTCCTGGACACTTCCCTCTGTCCTCTCCTAGACACATCTGTAATGGAATGACCCGGGACAAACAGAGACTTTGTAAGGATGAGGGGTACTCCTGTACGGCGTCACCAAGGAGTCTTATGTCTAGGGTCACCTTATGTCCGATAGGGCCATAGGGTGACTGAGAAATTATATCCTAAATTACAGGACAGGGGACATCACTGATTGTTCATATTGCAGGATCTTGAGATATTGCAAGTTGTTGGTTTTGGAACAAGTACAGAGCTGCGTGTCTCGTCTTGATTCTGGGGAAATGGGATGGATCGGATCCTGTTGGTTGGAGTGTCGATAAGCTGTCTTGTCTTGGATGTGATGGAAGGTCGTAAACGGTGGTGACCGTTACAAGTGGTGTCAGAAGTGGGATGTTTCCATCGGCAGAAGGACGGCTACAAGGACACAGGACAATGGAGACGCTGTATGAACGGCTGAAGCTCTCTTCCCTCAAGGACTTACTGGAGAGCCGGGGCAGATCGGCCTGCAATCATAAGAGAAGGGACATAATTGCAGAACTTGTCCAAATGGATAGAGCTGAGAGGCCCAGCATAACAGACAGGACACCCGATGAAGAGTTTTTTGATCGGGCTGTTAGACGTGGACTGGCACAGTATGGACCTAATCCTCCACCGGAGATCATAGACCGGGTTATAGCGGCTGTGGATGCCACTTGGCTACAGCAAAGAGGTGCTGCAGCAGCAGAAGTCACAGCATCACCAACTGAAGAGAGGGGAGAGGTACAGATGCCAGTCTCCATGAAAGTGGAGTTCCAGGGAGCCGGGGCAATTGGCCCCTCTCCCCAGCAACAAGCTGTGGTGGTAAAGCGTTTACTCCCAGCTGAATCACTGGCAACAGAGCAGAGTGTCACAAGCCTCTGCTCTCAACTAACGGAAGAGGGAGTTCTTGGGGCAGTGGATGGGACTTCAGTCTCCACTGACACAACCCCAGAAAATGGTACGTCACCTAGACAGGAGGATGTCGGCTTTGCTTTGCAAGCATCGGTGGATTTTCTACCACCAGTGGATGGGACTTCAGTCTCCACTGGTATACCCCAGGGATGGGGGCCAGTTGGCCCAGATCCCCAACAACATGATGGACTGAACCCAGTCACCCTGTCTTCTCTCCAGCGGCTGAAAGGACTCCAGGGAGAAGGGCCAGTCCAGGCCTCTCCCCAGCGGCAGGCCGGTCCCCGTTTGGGGTCTCCTCCTGTGTCAGTCTCCCACCGAAAGGGGGAGAGATGTAACGGAATGACCCGGGACAAACAGAGACTTTGTAAGGATGAGGGGTACTCCTGTACCGGCGTCACCAAGGAGTCTTATGTCTAGGGTCACCTTATGTCCGATAGGGCCATAGGGTGACTGAGAAATTATATCCTAAATTACAGGACAGGGGACATCACTGATAGTTCATATTGCAGGATCTTGAGATATTGTTGTTGGTTAATTGTGACCCAACCAGTCAATAGTGACTCATTTCTATGATTAGCCCTGACTAGTGACATGCTAATTGAGTCTGCTTCTCAAAGACCTCTCATTGTGTGATGCTGCTTTGTGTGAATTATATTGATATAAGATGTGTAATGGAACTTGCCAAGCTGTATGCGGAGACAGAACATCTGTCTAGGGATGTGGAATGGAACTTGTCAAGCTGTATGCGGAGACAGAACGTCTGTCTAGGGATGTGGAATGAAACTTGCCAAGCTGTATGCGGAGACAGAACGTCTGTCTAGGGATGTGGAATGGAACCTGCCAAGCTGTATGCAGAGACAGAACGTCTGTCTAGGGATGTGGAATGGAACTTGCCAAGCTGTATGCGGAGACAGAACGTCTGTCTAGGGATGTGGAATGGAACCTGCCAAGCTGTATGCGGAGACAGAACGTCTGTCTAGGAATGTGGAATGGAACTTGCCAAGCTGTATGCGGAGACAGAACGTCTGTCTAGGGATGTGGATTGAGAAGAGATCATTGTGTGATGGTGTTTTGTTTGAGTTCTGTTAATGAAGGAATGTGCAGTGATGAGGTCATGATAATTATAGCCCGGCGTCGAGATGTCTAGAATGTTTAGCAATTAGCCATCTGAAGGTGTATTGAAGCCCCCCAGGGTGTGGGTGGAGAGTTTGATTGTTCATTGTGCCTTGAAAACTGTATAAAATCTGAGAGTGAACCATTAAAGTTGTCTTCATTTTGGAACAAGTACAGAGCTGCGTGTCTTGTCTTGATTCTGGGGAAAGGGGATGGATCGGGTCCTGTTGGTTGGAGTGTCGATAAGCTGTCTTGGATGTGATGGAAAGTCGTAACGGTGGTGACTGTTACAACGTCCTCTCCTGGACACGTCCGTCTGTCCTTTCCTGGACACGTCCGTCTGTCCTCTCCTGGACACGTCCGTCTGTCCTCTCCTGGACACGTCCGTCTGTCCTTTCCTGGACACGTCCGTCTGTCCTCTCCTGGACACGTCCGTCTGTCCTCTCCTGGACACGTCCGTCTGTCCTTTCCTGGACACGTCCGTCTGTCCTCTCCTGGACACGTCGTTTGTCCTCTCCTGGACACGTCCGTCTGTCCTTTCCTGGACACGTCCGTCTGTCCTTTCCTGGACACGTCCGTCTGTCCTCTCCTGGACACGTCCGTCTGTCCTCTCCTGGACACGTCCGTCTGTCCTCTCCTGGACACGTTCGTGTCCTCTCCTGGACGTCCGTCTGTCCTCTCCTGGACACGTCCCTCTGTCCTCTCCTGGACATGTCCGTCTGTCCTCTCTGAACACGCGTCTGTCCTCTCCTGGACACGTCCGTCTGTCCTCTCCTACACACGTCCGTCTGTCCTCTCCTGGACACGTCCTCTGTCCTCTCTGGACACGTCCGTCTGTCCTCTCCTGGACACGTCCGTTTGTCCTCTCCTGGACACGTCCGTCTGTCCTCTCCTGGACACGTCCGTCTGTCCTCTCCTGGACACGTCCGTCTGTCCTCTCCTGGACACGTCCGTCTGTCCTTTCCTGGACACGTCCGTCTGTCCTCTCCTGGACACGTCCGTCTGTCCTTCCTGGACACGTCGTCTGTCCTTTCCTGGACACGTCGTCTGTCCTCTCCTGGACACGTCCTTTGTCCTCTCCTGGACACGTCCGTCTGTCCTTTCCTGGACACGTCCGTCTGTCCTTTCCTGGACACGTCCGTCTGTCCTCTCCTGGACACGTCCGTCTGTCCTCTCTGGACACGTCGTCTGTCCTCTCCGGACACGTTCGTCTGTCCTCTCCTGGACACGTCCGTCTGTCCTCTCTGGACACGTCCCTCTGTCCTCTCCTGGACATGTCGTCTGTCCTCTCTGAACACGCCCGTCTGTCCTCTCCTGGACACGTCGTCTGTCCTCTCCTACACACGTCCGTCTGTCCTCTCCTGGACACGTCCCTCTGTCCTCTCCTGGACACGTCCGTCTGTCCTCTCCTGGACCGTCCGTTTGTCCTCTCCTGGACACGTCCGTCTGTCCTCTCCTGGACACGTCCGTCTGTCCTTCCTGGACACGTCCGTCTGTCCTCTCCTGGACACGTCCGTCTGTCCTTTCCTGGACACGTCCGTCTGTCCTCCTGGACACGTCCGTCTGTCCTCTCCTGGACACGTCCGTCTGTCCTCTCCTGGACACGTCCGTCTGTCCTTTCCTGGACACGTCCGTCTGTCTCTCCTGGACACGTCCGTCTCTCTCTTGGACACGTCCGTCTGTCCTTTCTGGACACGTCCGTCTGTCCTCTCCTGGACACGTCCGTCTGTCCTCTCCTGGACACGTCCGTCTGTCCTCTCCTGGACACGTCCGTCTGTCTCCTGGACACGTTCGTCTGTCCTCTCCTGGACACGTCCGTCTGTCCTCTCCTGGACACGTCCCTCTGTCCTCTCCTGGACATGTCCGTCTGTCCTCTCTGAACACGCCCGTCTGTCCTCTCCTGGACACGTCCGTCTGTCCTCTCCTACACACGTCCGTCTGTCCTCTCCTGGACACGTCCCTCTGTCCTCTCCTGGACACGTCCCTCTGTCCTCTCCTGGACACGTTCGTCTGTCCTCTCCTGGACACGTCCGTCTGTCCTCTCCTGGACACGTCCCTCTGTCTCTCCTGGACACGTCCGTCTGTCCTCTCCTGGACACGTCCGTCTGTCCTCTCCTGGACAAGTCCGTCTGTCCTCTCCTGGACACGTCCGTCTGTCCTCTCCTGGACGTCTGTCTGTCCTTTCCTGGACACGTCCGTCTGTCCTCTCCTGGACACGTCTGTCTGTCCTCTCCTGGACACCTCCCTCTGTCCTCTCCTGGACACGTCCGTCTGTCCTCTCCTGGACACGTCCCTCTGTCCTCTCCTAGACACGTCCGTCTGTCCTCTCCTGGACACGTCCCTCTGTCCTCTCCTGGACACGTCCGTCTGTCCTCTCCTGGACACGTCCGTCTGTCCTCTCCTGGACACGTCCCTCTGTCCTCTCCTGGACACGTCCGTCTGTCCCTCTCCTGGACACGTCCCTCTGTCCTCTCCTAGACACGTCTGTCTGTCCTCTCCTGGACACGTCCGTCTGTCCTCTCCTGGACACGTCCCCCTGTCCTCTCCTGGACACGTCCGTCTGTCCTCTCCTGGACACGTTTGTCTGTCCTCTCCTGGACACGTCCGTCTGTCCTCTCCTGGACACGTCCATCTGTCCTCTCCTGGACACGTCTCTCTGTCCTCTCCTGGACACGTCCGTCTGTCCTCTCCTGGACACGTCCGTCTGTCCTCTCCTGGACACGTCCCTCTGTCCTCTCCTGGACACGTCTGTCTGTCCTCTCCTGGACACGTCCGTCTGTCCTCTCCTGGACACGTC
This sequence comes from Rana temporaria, assembly GCF_905171775.1. NCBI lineage: Eukaryota > Metazoa > Chordata > Amphibia > Anura > Ranidae > Rana > Rana temporaria. The sequence continues at coordinate 88,729 of NC_053496.1, forward strand.
CCCCTGTCCTCTCCTGGACACGTCCGTCTGTCCTCTCCTGGACATGTTTGTCTGTCCTCTCCTGGACACGTCCGTCTGTCCTCTCCTGGACACGTCCATCTGTCCTCTCCTGGACACGTCTGTCTGTCCTCTCCTAGACACGTCCGTCTGTCCTCTCCTGGACACGTCCCTCTGTCCTCTCCTGGACACGTCCCTCTGTCCTCTCCTGGACACGTCCTCTGTCCTCTCCTGGACACGTCCCTCTGTCCTCTCCTGGACACGTCCGTCTGTCCTCTCCTGGACATGTTCGTCTGTCCTCTCCTGGACACGTCCGTCTGTCCTCTCCTGGACACGTCCATCTGTCCTCTCCTGGACACGTCTCTCTGTCCTCTTCCTGGACACGTCCGTCTGTCCTCTCCTGGACACGTCCCTCTGTCCTCTCCTGGACACGTCCGTCTGTCCTCTCCTGGACACGTCCGTCTGTCCTCTCCTGGACACGTCCCTCTGTCCTCTCCTGGACACGTCCCTCTGTCCTCTCCTAGACACGTCTGTCTGTCCTCTCCTGGACACGTCCGTCTGTCCTCTCCTGGACACGTCCCCCTGTCCTCTCCAGGACACGTCCGTCTGTCCTCTCCTGGACATGTTTGTCTGTCCTCTCCTGGACACGTCCGGTCTGTCCTCTCCTGGACACGTCCATCTGTCCTCTCTGGACACGTCTCGTCTGTCCTCTCCTGGACACGTCCGTCTGTCCTCTCCTGGGACACGTCCGTCTGTCCTCTCCTGACACGTCCTCTGTCTCTCCTAGACACGTCTGTCTGTTCCTCTCCTGGACACGTCCGTCTGTCCTCTCCTGGACACGTCCCCCTGTCCTCTCCTGGACACGTCCGTCTGTCCTCTCCTGGACATGTTTGTCTGTCCTCTCCTGGACACGTCCGTCTGTCCTCTCCTGGACACGTCCCTCTGTTCTCTCCTGGACACGTCCCTCTGTCCTCTCCTGGACACGTCCGTCTGTCCTCTCCTGGACACGTCCCTCTGTCCTCTCCTGGACACGTCTGTCTGTCCTCTCCTAGACACGTCCGTCTGTCCTCTCCTGGACACGTCCCTCTGTCCTCTCCTGGACACGTCCGTCTGTCCTCTCCTGGACACGTCCCTCTGTCCTCTCCTGGACATGTCCGTCTGTCCTTTTCTAGACACTTCCCTCTGTCCTCTCCTGACCTAGACACGTCCGCTGTCCTCTGTTGTATTCCTGGAGGTGGAATGTGGAAGTGATGGGAACATTTATAGGCCTCTGATGAGCCAAGCTAAATTTTTGGATGTCTAAACTACGGGGGTCCCACCAGAGTCGGGTCAGAGTCAAGGCTGCGATTGGAGGGTTTTCTTGCACATGGAAGGGATTATGGGCGAAACAGGAGCGGGTTCCTTTGTTTTTCATGAGTTTATTATAACTGAAAGCATTGAAATAATAATAGTATCATATCTATTTAAATTGTATATATTAAACCCAAAACCAAACACATGATACATTGCAGCTCGTCAGTCATTAGATCAGGACGGGTTTTGTGAGTAAATGAACAGTAGAATGAATGAAGGTCTTCACAAAGATGGCGCCCGTGAGGGGGGTGACACTTCCTCCGCCATGATTGATGGGTCTCCTTCCACTCTAGTGCGCGTCCTGGCAGTCACGTGACGAGGAAGGCCTCCTGGAGTCACTTGCGGAACTGCGGCTTTTTTTTCTCTCCACCTATCAGCATTGTCTGGCAGCCGCGCCCCTCGCCTGGCTCCGCCCCTCTGTCTGTCGCGCTGCATTTCGGGCGAGAGGAAGCCGCGGAGCGCTCCGGTAGGGAGAGTGACGTGACGTCACATCCGCCGTGTGTGGTGTTATTATTGTTCCTGTGAGCGGAGCGAGGCGGAGGAGAGGAGGACCGGGTGAGTGAGGGGGATGGGTGGAGGTACCGGGGGGTGCGGGGACACCGAGGAGGGGAGGGGATCATAGAGGACAGACAGGTGTGTGCAGAGACAGAGGATGGAGGACAGAGGAGAGGATGGAGGACAGAGGATGGAGGACAGAGGAGAGGATGGAGGACAGAGGAGAGGACAGAGGAGAGGATGGAGGACAGAGGAGAGGACAGAGGAGAGGATGGAGGACAGAGGAGAGGACAGAGGAGAGGATGGAGGACAGAGGAGAGGATGGAGGACAGAGGAGGATGGAGGACAGAGGAGATGGAGGACAGAGGAGAGGAGAGGAGGGACAGACAGACAGAGGAGAGGATGGAGGACAGAGGAGAGGATGGAGGACAGAGGAGAGGATGGAGGACAGAGGATGGAGGACAGAGGAGAGGATGGAGGACAGAGGAGAGGATGGAGGACAGAGGAGAGGATGGAGGACAGAGGAGAGGACAGAGGAGAGGATGGAGGACAGAGGAGAGGATGGAGGACAGAGGAGAGGATGGAGGAGAGGATGGAGGAGAGGATGGAGGACAGAGGAGAGGATGGAGGACAGAGGAGAGGACAGAGGAGAGGATGGAGGACAGAGGATGGAGGACAGAGGAGAGGATGGAGGACAGAGGAGAGGATGGAGGACAGAGGAGAGGATGGAGGACAGAGGAGAGGATGGAGGACAGAGGAGAGGATGGAGGACAGAGAGAGAGGATGGAGGACAGAGGAGAGGATGGAGGACAGAGGAGAGGATGGAGGACAGAGGAGAGGACAGAGGAGAGGATGGAGGACAGAGGAGAGGATAGAGGACAGAGGAGAGGATGGAGGACAGAGGAGAGGATGGAGGACAGAGGAGAGGATGGAGGACAGAGGAGAGGATGGAGGACAGACAGACAGAGGAGAGGATGGAGGACAGAGGAGAGGATGGAGGACAGACAGATGTGTGCAGAGACAGAGGAGAGGATGGAGGACAGACAGATGTGTGCAGAGACAGAGGAGAGGATGGAGGACAGAGGAGAGGATGGAGGACAGAGGAGAGGATGGAGGACAGAGGAGAGGATGGAGGACAGAGGAGAGGATGGAGGACAGACAGAGGAGAGGATGGAGGACAGACAGAGGAGAGGATGGAGGACAGACAGAGGAGAGGATGGAGGACAGACAGAGGAGAGGATGGAGGACAGACAGAGGAGAGGATGGAGGACAGACAGAGGAGAGGATGGAGGACAGACAGAGGAGAGGATGGGGACAGACAGAGGAGAGGATGGAGGACAGAGGAGAGGATGGAGGACAGACAGACAGAGGAGAGGATGGAGGACAGAGGAGAGGACAGAGGAGAGGATGGAGGACAGGAGGAGAGGATGGAGGACAGACAGATGTGTGCGGAGGACAGAGGAGAGGATGGAGGACAGAGGAGAGGATGGAGGACAGAGGAGAGGATGGAGGACAGAGGAGAGGATGGAGGACAGAGGAGAGGTGGAGGACAGAGGAGAGGATGGAGGACAGACAGACAGAGGAGAGGATGGAGGACAGAGGAGAGGATGGAGGACAGAGGAGAGGATGGAGGACAGAGGAGAGGATGGAGGACAGACAGACAGAGGAGAGGATGGAGGACAGACAGACAGAGGAGAGGATGGAGGACAGACAGACAGAGGAGAGGATGGAGGACAGAGGAGAGGATGGAGGACAGAGGAGAGGATGGAGGACAGAGGAGAGGATGGAGGACAGGAGGAGAGGACAGAGGAGAGGATGGAGGACAGACAGATGTGTGCGGAGGACAGAGGAGAGGATGGAGGACAGACAGACAGACAGACAGACAGAGGAGAGGATGGAGGACAGAGGAGAGGATGGAGGACAGAGGAGAGGATGGAGGACAGAGGAGAGGATGGAGGACAGACAGAGGAGAGGATGGAGGACAGAGGAGATAATGGAGGACAGACAGATGTGTGCAGAGACAGAGGAGAGGATGGAGGACAGAGGAGAGGATGGAGGACAGAGGAGAGGATGGAGGACAGAGGAGAGGATGGAGGACAGAGGAGAGGATGGAGGACAGAGGAGAGGATGGAGGAAGAGGAGAGGATGGAGGACAGAGGAGAGGATGGAGGACAGAGGAGAGGATGGAGGACAGACAGAGGAGAGGATGGAGGACAGACAGAGGAGAGGATGGAGGACAGACAGAGGAGAGGATGGAGGACAGACAGAGGAGAGGATGGAGGACAGACAGAGGAGAGGATGGAGGACAGACAGAGGAGAGGATGGAGGACAGACAGAGGAGAGGATGGAGGACAGACAGAGGAGAGGATGGAGGACAGACAGAGGAGAGGATGGAGGACAGACAGAGGAGAGGATGGAGGACAGACAGAGGAGAGGATGGAGGACAGACAGAGGAGAGGATGGAGGACAGACAGACAGACAGAGGAGAGGATGGAGGACAGACAGACAGACAGAGGAGAGGATGGAGGACAGACAGACAGACAGAGGAGAGGATGGAGGACAGACAGACAGAGGAGAGAATGGAGGACAGAGGAGAGGATGGATAGACAGACATGTATGGATAGATATCGAGGACAAAGAGACAGATGGACACACAGGCATATATAGACACAGAGGAGAGGATGGATGTGGACGGAAGAGGGGACGGACGTAAGGACGTGGACGGAGGAGGGGACGGACATAAGGACGTGGACGGAGGAATGGGACGGAGGATGAAAAGGAAGTGGACGGCAGAGGGGACGGGCGTAAGGACGTGGATGCAGGAGGGGACGGGTGTAAGGACGTGGACGCAGGAGGGGACGGGCGTAAGGACGTGGACGCAGGAGGGGACGGGCGTAAGGAGTGGACGCAGGAGGGGACGGGCGTGGACGGAGGAGGGGACGGACGTAAGGACGTGGACGGAGGAGGGGACGGACGTAAGGACGTGGACGGAGGAGGGGACGGACGTGTGGACGGAGGAGGGGGACGGACGTGTGGACGGAGGAGGGACGGACGTGTGGACGGAGGAGGGGACGGACGTAAGGACGTGGACGGAGGAGGGGACAGACGTAAGGACGTAGAGGAGGGACGGACGTAAGGACGTGGACGCAGGAGGGGACGGACGTAAGGACGTGGACGGAGGAGGGGACGGACGTAAGGACGTAGAGGAGGGGACGGACGTAAGGACGTGGACGCAGGAGGGAGGACGAGTAAGGACGTGGACAGAGGAGGGACGGACGTAAGGACGTAGAGGAGGGGAGGACGTGTGGACGGAGGAGGACGGACGTAGTGGACGTGGACGCAGGAGGGGACGGACGTAAGGACGTGGACGCAGGAGGGGACGGACGTAAGGACGTGGACAGAGAGGGGACAGACGTAAGGACGTGGACAGAGGAGGGGACGGACGTAAGGACGTGGACGCAGGAGGGGACGGACGTAAGGACGTGGACAGAGGAGGGACGGACGTAAGGACGTGGACAGAGGAGGGGACGGACGTAAGGACGTAGAGGAGGGGACGGACGTGTGGACGGAGGAGGGGACGGACGTGTGGACGGAGGAGGGGACGGACGTGGGACGGAGGAGGGGACGGAGGTAAGGACGTGGACGCAGGAGGGGACGGACGTAAGGACGTGGACGCAGGAGGGGACGGACGTAAGGACGTGGACAGAGGAGGGGACAGAGACAGACAGAGGGGAAGATGAACAGAAGATCTGAAGGACGGACGTGGAGGGGGACAGGTGAGAAGACAGACGGACGTGAGGGGGGACAGATGTGTAAAAAAACAGGAGAGGAAGGATGAATGGTGGAGAGGTGCCCCCCCCCCACCTAGATCGATGGCCGGAGGAGTGGTCTCCCCAAGATTGGTGGGTGGTGGAGAGGTCTCCCCCTAGATTGGTGGCCTCCTCCTTAGATTTATGACAATTAAAGAAACACTGTGCTAAAGATTTGTGTTGAGGAATCCTCTGGTGGCTATCTCAGAGTAGCCTTTCTTTGATTGGTGGTCAGTGGAGAAGTACAATACCCAAGATCTGTTGGGGGAGGGGGGGGGGGGCTTTTCATAACCAGTGGAGATAGGCTTTTCCCCTCTTAGATTGGAGGCCAGTGGAGGAGCCCCCTTCGCCTTAGGTTGAGAGAGGCCCCCTATTAGATTGATGCCCACTGGAGAAGGCCCGCCTCCCCTTAGATTGGTGGCCTGTGGAGGGAGGGCCTTCTCTTGGATTGGTGGCCTGTGGAGGGAGGTCCTTCTCTTGGATTGGTGGCCACGAGAAGGCCCGCCTCCCCTTAGATTGGTGGCCTGTGGAGGGAGGGCCTTCTCTTGGATTGGTGGCCTGTGGAGGGAGGGCCTTCTCTTGGATTGGTGGCCACTGGAGAAGGCCCGCCTCCCCTTAGATTGGTGGCCTGTGGAGGGAGGGCCTTCTCTTGGATTGGTGGCCTGTGGAGGGAGGGCCTTCTCTTTGATTGGTGGCCCCTGGAGAAGGCCCGCCTCCCCTTAGATTGGTGGCCTGTGGAGGGAGGGTCTTCTCTTGGATTGGTGGCCACTGGAGAAGGCCCGCCTCCCCCTAGATTGGTGGCCTGTGGAGGGAGGGCCTTCTCTTGGATTGGTGGCCTGTGGGGGAGGGCCTTCTCTTTGATTGGTGGCCCCTGGAGAAGGCCCGCCTCCCCTTAGATTGGTGGTGTGAGGGAGGGCCTTCTCTTTGATTGGTGGCCCCTGGAGAAGGCCCGCTTCCCCTTAGATTGGTGGCCTGTGGAGGGAGGGCCTTCTCTTTGATTGGTGGCCCCTGGAGAAGGCCCGCCTCCCCTTAGATTGGTGGCCTGTGGAGGGAGGGCCTTCTCTTAGATTGGTGGCCTGTGGAGTGAGGGCCTTTCTTGGATTGGTGGCCTGTGGAGGGAGGGCCTTCTCCTGGATTGGTGGCCTGTGAAGGGAGGGCCTTCTCTTGGATTGGTGGCCACTGGAGAAGGCCCGCCTCCCCTTAGATTGGTGGCCTGGGAGGGAGGGCCTTCTCTTGGATTGGTGGCCTGTGGAGGGAGGGCCTTCTCTTGGATAGGTGGCCACTGGAGAAGGCCCGCTCCCCTTAGATTGGTGGCCTGTGGAGGGAGGGCCTTCTCTTGGATTGGTGGCCTGTGGAGGAGGGCCTTCTCTTGGATTGGTGGCCACTGGAGAAGGCCCGCCTCCCCTTAGATTGGTGGCCTGTGGAGGGAGGGCTTCTCTTGGATGGTGGCCACTGGAGAAGGCCCGCCTCCCCTTGGTGGTAACCAGTAGAGTTTGAAGGGTTTGGTTGTCATTCAGTATCTCGGAACCCATCGGGATGAATGTATTTCCTTTATTATTTCGGGGTCACCTAGTAGTGATGTGTGACTCTCATGTCTGATCCCTCCCCCATCTCTGAGATTTGTAGAGCGCCTCTACAGTTATCCTGAAGTATTTCCTGAACAATTAATAATTTTCTTTATTTTCAGCTTTCAGCGCTCTCGCACTTTGAATGACAATTACTCAGTCATGTAACACCGTACACACATATATTTTTATCGTTTTTTTTCCCAAAAAAAATAGAGATTTCTTTTGGTGGTATTTAATCGCAACTGGGGTGGGTTCTTTGTTGCTGAATAAACAACAAAAAAAAAGACCAAAATGTTTTGGGGGGAAAAAAAAGTTCATTTGTTTCTGTTATAACATTTTGCAAATAAGTAATTTTTTCTGCTCTGCTGGGCCCTGGTGAGGTGACGCTGGTGGGGTGACGCTGGTGGGGCGGCACTGCTGGGCCCTGGTGAGGTGACGCTGGTGGGGCGGCACTGCTGGGCCCTGGTGAGGTGACGCTGGTGGGGCGGCACTGCTGGGCCCTGGTGAGGTGACGCTGGTGGGGGCGGCACTGCTGGGCCCTGGTGAGGTGACACTGCTGGGTGACTGGTGGGGCGGCACTGCTGGGCCCTGGTGAGTGTGACGCTGGTGGGGCGGCACTGCTGGGCCCTGGTGAGGTGACGCTGGTGGGGGCGGCACTGCTGGGCCCTGGTGAGGTGACACTGCTGGGGTGACGCTGGTGGGCGGCACTGCTGGGCCCCGGTGAGTTGATGCTGGTTGGTTGTTGCTGGTGGGGCGGCACTGATGGTGTGGTGGGCCGGTTACCGGCTCTCCTCCCCTCACACTGTGAGGACACATGAGGAAAGGAAACGATCGGTCTCTATAATTTTATTGGTCGGATTATTATAATAGTGAGAGAAGAACAATATCCAGAAAAACACATTTCATAAAAGTTATAAATGGATTTGTATGTAATGAGTGGAATAAGTATGTGAACCCCTCACAGAACATGGCTTGGTAGTTGGTGGAGAATCCCTTGTTGGCTCTTTCCCATGTGATCAGCTGTGCCAATCGCAGTGTAAACAGGAAATTGCCGCTAATCGTCAAGAATCGTTCTCACATTTCTTTTCCCGATTGTGATCCTGACAAAGTATTTCCCGATCCTTCTATGCAGAGAATTCTCTCTCAGAACTTTCTATCCGTGACGTTGAAACATTGTAACACTTTGTCTTTTACTTCAAAGGAATGACTTCTGTCTGTAAATTAGAATTGTTTAACCACTAAAGCCCCGGACCTTAAGGCAGCTAAAGGACCCGGCCAGTTTTTGCGATTCGGCACTGGTCGCTTTAACTGACAATTGCGCAGTCGTGCGACGTGGCTCCCACCACAAAATTGGCGTCCCTTTTCCACCCCAAAAAAGAGTTCTTCTGGTGGTATTTGATCACCTCTACGGTTTTTATTTTTTGCGCTATAAACAAAAATTGAAAAAATTGCAATATTTTTTACTTTTTGCTATAATAAATATCCCAAAAATATATAAAAAAACATTTTTTTCCTCAGTTTAGGCGATACGTATTCTTCTACCTATTTTTGGTTAAAAAAAATCGCAATAAGCGTTTATCGATTGGTTTGCGTAAATTTATAGCGTTTATAAAAATAGGGGATAGTTTTATTGCATTTTTAAAAAAAAAATTTTTTACTACTAATGGCGGCGATCAGCGATTTTTTTCGTGACTGCGACATTATGGCGGACACTTCGGACAATTTTGACACATTTTTGGGACCATTGTCATTTTCACAGCAAAGAATGCTACAAAAATGTGAAATTTTTTAAAATGTACAATTGCAGTTTGGGAGTTAACCACTAGGGGGGCGCTGAAGAGATTATGTGTGACCTCATCTGTGTTTCTAACTGCAGGGGGGTGTGGCTGTAGGTGTGACGTCATTGATTGTGTTTCCCCTATATCAGGGAACACACAATCGATGACGCGCCACAGTGAGGAACGGGGAAGGTGTGTTTACACGCGGCTCTCCCCGTTTTCAGCTTCGGGGAGCGATCGCGGGACTCCAGCGGCGGTCGGGTTCGGGGTCCCGGTGCTTCGGACCAGGTCACGGGCGCGCGCTGCGGGCACACGCCCGTGACCCACGGCTGAGTACTAGCACAGGATGTACCTATACATGCTTCTGCCCAGCCGTGCCATTCTGCCGACATAAAAGTGCAGGAGGCGGTCCTTAAGTGGTTTACTACCAAACCTTTCTGACATTTGTTGTTTTCAAGATAAAATCTTTTTTTTTTTTTGCTAGAAAATGACTTGGAACCCCCAAACATTCTATATATATTTTTTGTAGAGACCCTAGAGAATAAAATGGTGGTGGTTACAATATTTTATGTCGCACTGTAATTGCACAGCAGCCTTTCAAATGCAATTTTTTGGAAAAAAAAATATTTAATGAATAAAAAAAAAAAAATAAGTATAATGTTAAAGATTTTACGCCGTGAGAGAATCGCGATCTTTATTCTAAGCAAAAAAATTGTGATTTTGTCATTTTGTCCAGAATCGTGGCGCTCTAATGAGCGACATTCCTCAGTGGGAACAACTGAGCTGATCAGTGCAGCCCCAACAGTGCCCATTAGTGCCAACTATCGGTGAAGGAGAAAAACGAGTTTACAAAATTTTATAACTTTTTAAATTTTATTTATTCTTTCAAAAAAAAATGTTATTTTATTTATTTCGTCAAGTTTAAAATATACCCCCCCCCCCCCCCGTGGTGATTAACCTCCTCGCATCCACGCAATCGCCTAATAACGGCTACAGCGCGGCGCGCTCTGTGATCACCAAGTCAATGAGACTCGGCTGATCAGAGATAGGAGTAAGGAGTCGATCCCCCCACCCCCTTACCACGTGATCAGCTGTCGGCCAATGATAGCTGATCACATGATGTAAACAGAAGATCAGTATTTATTTATTTATTTTCTTCACGCTGTCAGCCAATCACTGGCTTCTGTGACATCCGTCCCAAAGAGGAAGAGCCACAGCCACCTCATCTGTGCCCACTAATGCATATCTGTGCCACCAATCGGTTCCACCTATCAATGGTGCCAATCGATGTCGCCCACCAGTGCATATCAGTTCCACCTATCAATGCCCACCAGTGGTGCCAATCAGTGTCGCCTACCAGTGCATATCAGTGCCACTAATCAGTTCAACCTATCAATGCCCACCACTGGTGTCGCCCACCAGTGCCACCTATCAGTTCCCATCAGTGCAGCCTTATCAGTGTATATCAAAAATGTCATTTGTGTAGAGTGTCACATGACCGTGTAATTGTCATTCAAAGTGTGACAGCTCTGAAAATTGGCCTGGGCAGGAAGGGGGTAAATGGTTAAGCAAGCTGCTAGCAGGCTTCCAACAAGCTTCAAGAAGTTCTGAATCCTGCTAGCAGCTTAAAGTGGCAATCAGAACCCCCATTAGGATCTGTGGTTGATCTCGTGTTTTTGCCTCCTCACTGTAATGGATTTGCACAGAGCAGCCCCGGTCCTCCTCTTCTCGGGTCCCCTGCTGGTGCTCCTGGCCCCACCTCTCTGTCCAGTGGCCTCCACCCGAGCCAAGTCGCAGCTGTTTGTGTCCATTCAGAAACGGAGCTGCGGTTCAGCCCCGCCCCCCTCTCTTCTGATTGGGAGCCAATGGCACAGCTGCCATGTCTCAGCCAATCAGGAGGGAGAGTTCCAGCCAGCTGGACGAGGCACTCGTGGGCATTGCTGGATTGAGAGGGGGCTCAGGTGAGTATTGGGGGGGGGGGGCTGTAAATGTTGGAAGACGATCACGTTTACAATCTGTAGCTGAATGGAAAACTCTTGCCGGTCCCGCGGCTCCTCGTCCGGGTGAAGTCCGGGGGAGACGGCCTGACGGTGACCCCCACCGTAGTATTGGTTTTGTCTGGTGGCATTTCTTTTTAGTGAATAAAGAGAACCTGTCAGTGAGATGATGAGAGACTACGAAGCGCCTCGTCTGTATCACGGAACTCGCTGAATCTGCACTTATTTCCGAGGATTTTCACCACCCAGAATGCAATGCATTGATCGCTGAGACGCCTGCAGAAACCCGTCTCGGCCCCCCGGGGCACTCTGGGTGTTTAGGCCGGGTTTACACTCGTGTGATGAATCGCATGTGACCCGCATGGGAATCTCAACACATTCCTGTGCGGATCGGATGTGATTCTGTGCGGTGCTCGGTGAGCCCATTCATGTTTCTGTACGGCTCAAATCGCACCGCATCCCCATGTAAAAGATGCATGATTGCTATGTAATGCAGGAAACAGCGATTCCTGTGCGCTCCCACATCGCATCAGTGTGAACGGAGCCTTAGTCTGGTTGCATGGGGCTCTGGTGTGGGTGGGTGTGAGTAGAGGGCACGTGTGTGTGGGTGCTTGGGGCTCTGGTGTGGGTGCATCAAGGTCTAATGTGGGTGGAGGTCACAAGCGTGGGGGGCATGGGGTTCTGTTGTGCGTGGAGGGCACAGATGTGGGTGCATGGGCTTCTGATGTGGGTGGAGGGCACATGGGTGGGGTGCGTGCAGGGCACAGGTGTGGGTGCATCAAGGTCTAATGTTAGGTGGAGGTCACAGGCGTGGGGGCATGGGGTTCTATTGTGCGTGGAGGGCACAGGGGTGGGTGGGATGTGTGCAGGGCACAGGTTTGGTTGGAGTGCACAGTTGTGGGTGCATCAAGCTCTAATGTGGGTGGAGGACACAGGCGTGGGTGCATGGGGCTCTGGTGTGGGTGGAGGGCACAGGCGTGGGTGCATGGGGTTCTGGTGTGGGTGCATGGGGTTCTGGTGTGGGTGGAGGGCACAGGCGTGGGTGCATGGGGTTTTGGTGTGGGTGGAGGGCCCAGGCGTGGGTGCATGGGGTTTTGGTGTGGTGGAGGGCACAGGCGTGGGTGCATGGGGTTCTGGTGTGGGTGGAGGGCACAGGCGTGGGTGCATGGGGTTCTGGTGTGGGTGGAGGGCACAGGCGTGGGTGCATGGGGTTCTGCTGTGGGTAGAGGGCACAGTGTGTGGGTGCTTGGGTCTGTTGGTGGAGGGCTCTGTTGTGGGTGCATAGGGCACAGGTGTGGCTGGAGAGCACAGGTGTGGGTGCAGGGCACAGGTGTGGGTGATGTGGTTTAAGGGCACAGGTGTGGGTGCAGGGCACAGGTGTGGGTGGGTGGGGGGGTCCCAGAGGCAGTTTGGAGGTGTCATATGCTGCCTACTATCCACACGTTTCCTTTATAACCTTCATCTTGTCTCAATGTGTAGATCAAGAATCTGGACTTCACTGGCTGCTTGCTTGTCCTGGGTTGTGCAAGCAATGAGTAAGGATGATGACATGAAGCGCTCAGCACCTTCTAACACTCAGCAGAGGCTTTTCTCTTATTATCCTTGTGTTTGTAAACCTCAGATGAAATCTGAACAAAGCATATCCCTCTATAGTGTGTACTTGTCTCAGTCCAGAGCACTAAGTGTCATTTCTGTCTGCTGCTTCCTTCCTCTGCTATCTGCATGAGTCTCCTCCTTCCTCCCCTCCTTCCTCTATCAGCAAGATGTTGGGTATCTATCTTCTCGGTGCGACCTCTGCTTTTATATTTTATCAAAACATCGGGTAACTTATTGTGTTTTTTGGCCCCTAAAATTAACTTTTAATGTGTTTTTTTTTTTTTTTTGCTGAAATGTTGCATTTCCTAGACCTTTGCGGTAATAACGAGTGACATAAAAAATTGGAACTACCACCATTATATTCTGGGGTGTCTATATCCTTCCCTGGCCGTCTTCTCCTTCTCCTTCCTTGGTCGTCTTCTCCTTCTCCTTCCTTGGCCGTCTTCTCCTTCTCCTTCCTTGGTCGTCTTCTCCTTCTCCTTCCTTGGTCGTCTTCTCCTTCTCCTTCCTTGGCCGTCTTCTCCTTCCTTGGCCGTCTTCTCCTTCTCCTTCCTTGGTCGTCTTCTCCTTCTCCTTCCTTGGTCGTCTTCTCCTTCTCCTTCCTTGGCCGTCTTCTCCTTCCTTGGCCGTCTTCTCCTTCCTTGGCCGTCTTCTCCTTCCTTGGCCGTCTTCTCCTTCCTTGGCCGTCTTCTCCTTCCTTGGCCGTCTTCTCCTTCCTTGGCCGTCTTCTCCTTCCTTGGCCGTCTTCTCCTTCCTTGGCCGTCTTCTCCTTCCTTGGCCGTCTTCTCCTTCCTTGGCCGTCTTCTCCTTCCTTGGTCGTCTTCTCCTTCTCCTTCCTTGGCCGTCTTCTCCTTCCTTGGCCGTCTTCTCCTTCCTTGGCCGTCTTCTCCTTCTCCTTCCTTGGCCGTCTTCTCCTTCTCCTTCCTTGGCCGTCTTCTCCTTCTCCTTCCTTGGCCGTCTTCGTCTTCTCCTTCTCCTTCCTTGGCCGTCTTCTCCTTCCTTGGCCGTCTTCTCCTTCCTTGGCCGTCTTCTCCTTCCTTGGCCGTCTTCTCCTTCCTTGGCCGTCTTCTCCTTCCTTGGCCGTCTTCTCCTTCCTAGGCCGTCTTCTCCTTCCTTGGCCGTCTTCTCCTTCCTTGGCCGTCTTCTCCTTCCTTGGCCGTCTTCTCCTTCCTTGGCCGTCTTCTCCTTCCTTGGCCGTCTTCTCCTTCCTTGGCCGTCTTCTCCTTCCTTGGCCGTCTTCTCCTTCCTTGGCCGTCTTCTCCTTCTTCCTTGGCCGTCTTCTCCTTCTCCTTCCTTGGCCGTCTTCTCCTTCTCCTTCCTTGGCCGTCTTCTCCTTCTCCTTCCTTGGCCGTCTTCTCCTTCTCCTTCCTTGGCCGTCTTCTCCTTCTCCTTCCTTGGCCGTCTTCTCCTTCTCCTTCCTTGGCCGTCTTCTCCTTCTCCTTCCTTGGCCGTCTTTCCTTCTCCTTCCTTGGCCGTCTTCTCCTTCTCCTTCCTTGGCCGTCTTCTCCTTCTCCTTCCTTGGCCGTCTTCTCCTTCTCCTTCCTTGGCCGTCTTCTCCTTCTCCTTCCTTGGCCGTCTTCTCCTTCTCCTTCCTTGGCCGTCTTCTCCTTCTCCTTCCTTGGCCGTCTTCTCCTTCTCCTTCCTTGGCCGTCTCTCCTTCTCCTTCCTTGGCCGTCTTTCCTTCTCCTTCCTTGGCCGTCTTCTCCTTCCTTGGCCGTCTTCGTCTTTCCTTCTCCTTCCTTGGCCGTCTTCGTCTTCTCCTTCTCCTTCCTTTGCCGTTCTCTTTCTCCTTCCTTTGGCCGTCTTTTTCTTTGCCGCACCAGAATTGGATTACATGGGCACCCATGCGACCTGATTCTTGCGATCGCTCTGTGATCTGTTTTGGGGTGTCGTTAATTTAACATTGATGCTGATGGCAGGTCACATGAACAGGGTGCGATTTCAGTGCGGGAAATGCTCAGGATTCGTTGCACTTCCCGCACCGCATATATGTGAAGCGAGCCTAAGAGATGAGAATACATCTATCCTAGAACCTCTGTGCGTTGTGCAGAGCTTGGGGGGGGGGGGGGAGGCGTTGTGCGGAGCTTGGGGGGGTGCGGAGCTCGGGGGTGGAGGTGAGATTTGATCCGCTTGTTTCGCACTAACGCTTCTTTCTGCTTCTTTTCAGACTTTTGTAACCTTCCCCCGCTGCTAATCCCGAGGAACCGCAGAGGAAGCCATGTTCAGCTTCATGAGGGACCGAGCCACAGGACCCGCCATGTTCCTAATGTAAGTCCCTCCACAGATTAACCCCCTTTACCTCTGGAAGGTTTTACCCCCTTCAGGACCAGGCCGTTTTATGCTATTCAGCACTGCACTACTATAAAGGTGTTGTAAAGCCCCCCCCCCACCTAATACCTGAGGTCAATTTTGATCCAGTGATGTTGCACGAGAGACTTTGCTGTCTGGGACGTTACCTCCTGATTGGCTGAGACGCAGCAGAGGGCGCATTGGCTCCCGGTGCTGTCCATCAAAGTCAGTGAGCCAATGAGGAGGACACAGAGCAGCTAAATGGCAATACTATGCACTGTCACTGTACTAATGACATGGTCTGGGAAGGGGATAACATCTGGGGGGCGATCAAAGGGTTAAATATGTACCTAACAATGTGTACTGTGTGCTGATCTTACTAAATATCACGGTTTCTTCTTCATGCTTTGCAGGGATAAGAAACTGACAGATTATAACCCCTGTACAGAGCTCTGTGTTGCTTTCCAACACAGAGCTCTGGGCTTTGATTGGACACAGCTGATCAGCAGGTCCGGCCGTGAAGCATTGACTGGGATTCGTTGACGGTTGTAAACAAAAATTGCCAGATACTTGATACCCATCATCCCGGTGTAATTACTTCAACCTAAGGGCGTCCTATGGGAGGAAGGAGATGAAAAGCAGACAGAATCTGGTCTTCAATCGCTCAGTGTAGGATGGGAGTGACCAGGCAGAGGCGCTCTCGTGTACTCAGTGCAGGATGGGAGTGACCAGGCGGAGGCGCTCTCGTGTCCTCAGTGTAGGATGGGAGTGACCAGGCGGAGGCGCTCTCATGTCCTCAGTGCAGGATGGGAGTGACCAGGCGGAGGCGCTCTCATGTCCTCAGTGCAGGATGGGAGTGACTAGGCGGAGGCGCTCTCGTCTCCTCAGTGTAGGATGGGAGGGACCAGGCGGAGGCATTCTCGTCTCTCAGTAGGATGAGAGTGACCAGGCGGAGGCGCTCACGTCTCCTCAGTGTAGGATGGGAGTGACCAGGCAGAGGCGCTCGTGTACTCAGTGCAGGATGGGAGTGACCAGGCAGAGGCGCTCTCGTGTCCTCAGTGCAGGATGGGAGTGACCAGGCGGAGGCGCTCTCGTGTCCTCAGTGTAGGATGGGAGTGACCAGGCGGAGGCGCTCTCATGTCCTCAGTGTAGGATGGGAGTGACCAGGCGGAGGCGCTCTCGTGTCCTCAGTGCAGGATGGGAGTGACCAGGCGGAGGCGCTCACGTCTCCTCAGTGTAGGATGGGAGTGACCAGCCGGAGGCGCTCACGTCTCCTCAGTGCAGGATGGGAGTGACCAGGCGGAGGCGCTCCCGTCTCCTCAGTGCAGGATGGGAGTGACCAGGCGGAGGCGCTCCCGTCTCCTCAGTGCAGGATGGGAGTGACCAGGCGGAGGCGCTCTCGTGTGCCCTCAGTGTAGGATGGGAGTGACTAGGGAGGCGCTCTCGTGTCCTCAGTGCAGGATGGGAGTGACCAGGCGGAGGCGCTCGCGTCTCCTCAGTGTAGGATGGGAGTGACCAGCCGGAGGCGCTCCCGTCTCCTCAGTGCAGGATGGGAGTGACCAGCGGAGGCGCTCCCGTCTCCTCAGTGCAGGATGGGAGTGACCAGGCGGAGGCGCTCTCGTGTCCTCAGTGCAGGATGGGAGTGACCAGCAGAGGCGCTCTCGTGTCCTCAGTGCAGGATGGGAGTGACCAGGCGGAGGCGCTCTCGTGTCCTCAGTGCAGGATGGGAGTGACCAGGCGGAGGCGCTCTCGTGTCCTCAGTGTAGGATGGGAGTGACCAGGCGGAGGCGCTCTCGTGTCCTCAGTGTAGGATGGGAGTGACCAGGCGGAGGCGCTCTCGTGTCCTTAGTGCAGGATGGGAGTGAGCAGGCGGAGGCGCTCTCGTGTCAGTGTAGGATGGGAGTGACCAGGCGGAGGCGCTCTCGTGTCCTCAGTGCAGGGTGGGAGTGACCAGGGAGGCGCTCACGTCTCCTCAGTGTAGGATGGAGTGACCAGGCGGAGGCGCTGTGTCCTCAGTGTAGGATGGGAGTCACCAGGCGGAGGCGCTCGTGTCCTCAGTGAGGATGGGAGTGACCAGGCGGAGGCGCTCTCGTGTCCTCAGTGCAGGATGGGAGTGACCAGGCGGAGGCGCTCTCGTGTCCTCAGTGTAGGATGGGAGTGACCAGGCGGAGGCGCTCTCGTGTCCTCAGTGCAGGATGGGAGTGACCAGGCGGAGGCGCTCACGTCTCTCAGTGTAGGATGGGAGTGACCAGGCGGAGGCGCTCACGTCTCCTCAGTGCAGGATGGGAGTGACCAGGCGGAGGCGCTCGTGTCCTCAGTGTAGGATGGGAGGCCAGGCGGAGGCGCTCTCGTGTCCTCAGTGTAGGATGGGAGTGACCAGGCGGAGGCGCTCTACGTCTCCTCACTGTAGGATGGGAGTGGACCAGGCGGAGGCGCTCCGTTGTCCTCAGTGTAGGATGGGAGTGACCAGGCGGAGGCGCTCACGTCTCCTCAGTGTAGGATGGGAGTGACCAGGCGGAGGCGCTCGTCTCCTCAGTGAGGATGGGAGTGACCAGGCGGAGGCGAGGCGCTCTCGTCTCCTCAGTGTAGGATGGGAGTGACCAGGCGGAGGGAGGCGCTCTCGTGTCCTCAGTGTAGGATGGGAGTGACCAGGCGGAGGCGCTCTCGTGTCCTCAGTGCAGGATGGGAGTGACCAGGCGGAGGCGCTCTCGTGTCCTCAGTGCAGGATGGGAGTGACCAGGCGGAGGCACTACGTCTCTCAGTGTAGGATGGGAGTGACCAGGCGGAGGCGCTCGTTCCTCAGTGTAGGATGGAGTGACCAGGCGGAGGCGCTCTAGTGTCCTCAGTGCAGGGTGGGAGTGACCAGGCGGAGGCGCTCTCGTGTCCTCAGTGCAGGGTGGGAGTGACCAGGCGGAGGCGCTCTCGTGTCCTCAGTGCAGGATGGGAGTGACCAGGCGGAGGCACTCACGTCTCCTCAGTGCAGGATGGGAGTGACCAGGCGGAGGCGCTCGTCTCCTCAGTGTAGGATGGGAGTGACCAGGCGGAGGCGCTCTCGTCTCCTCAGTGTAGGATGGGAGTGACCAGGCGGAGGCGCTCACGTCTCCTCAGTGTAGGATGGGAGTGACCAGGCGGAGGCGCTGTTCCTCAGTGTAGGATGGGAGTGACCAGGCGGAGCGTGTCTCCTCAGTGTAGGATGGGAGTGACCAGGCGGAGGCGCTCACGTCTCCTCAGTGTAGGATGGGAGTGACCAGGCGGGGCGCGTCTCGTGTCCTCAGTGTAGGATGGGAGTGACCAGGCGGAGGCGCTCACGTCTCCTCATTGTAGGATGGGAGTGACCAGGCGGAGGCGCTCTCGTCCTCAGTGCAGGATGGGAGTGACCAGGCGGAGGCGCTCACGTCTTCAGTGCAGGATGGGGAGTCACCAGGCGGAGGCGCTCTGTCTCCTCAGTGCAGGATGGGAGTGACCAGGCGGAGGCGCTCTCGTGTGCTCAGTGTAGGATGGGAGTGACCAGGCGGAGGCGCTCTCGTGCCTCATGTTGGATGGGAGTGACCAGGCGGAGGGGCCTCATGTCCTCAGTGCAGGATGGGAGTGACCAGGCGGAGGCGCTCACGTCTCCTCAGTGCAGGATGGGAGTGACCAGGGAGGGGCTCTCATGTCCTCAGTGCAGGATGGGAGTGACCAGGCGGAGGCGCTCACGTCTCCTCAGTGTGGATGGGAGTGACCAGGCGGAGGCGCTCTCGTGTGCCCTCAGTGTAGGATGGGGTAGTGACCAGGCGGAGGCGCTCACGTCTCTCGTGTAGGATGGGAGTGACCAGGCGGAGGCGCTTGTGTCCTCAGTGTGGATGGGAGTGACCAGGCGGAGGCGCTCTCGTGTCCTCAGTGCAGGATGGGAGTGACCAGGCGGAGGCGCTCTCGTGTCCTCAGTGTAGGATGGGAGTGACCAGGCGGAGGCGCTCGTGTCCTCAGTGTAGGATGGGAGTGACCAGGGGAGGCGCTCTGTCTCCTCAGTGTAGGATGGGAGTGACCAGGCGGAGGCGCTCTCGTCTCCTAGTGTAGGATGGGAGTGACCAGGCGGAGGCGCTCTCGTGTACCTCAGTGTGGATGGAGTGACAGGCGGAGGCGCTCTCGTTCCTCAGTGTAGGATGGGAGTGACCAGGCGGAGGCGTTCTCGTCTCCTCAGTGTAGGATGAGAGTGACCAGGCGGAGGCGCTCACGTCTCCTCAGTGTAGGATGGGAGTGACCAGGCGGAGGCGCTCTCGTGTCCTCAGTGCAGGATGGGAGTGACAGGCGGAGGCGCTCTCGTGTCCTCAGTGTAGGATGGAGTGACCAGGCGGAGGCGCTCTGTCTCAGTGCAGGATGGGAGTGACCAGGCGGAGGCGCTCTCATGTCTCAGTGCAGGATGGGAGTGACTAGGCGGAGGCGCTCTCGTCTCCTCAGTGTAGGATGGGAGTGACCAGGCGGAGGCGTTCTCGTCTCCTCAGTAGGATGAGAGTGACCAGGCGGAGGCGCTCACGTTCCTCAGTGTAGGATGGGAGTGACCAGGCGGAGGCGCTCTCGTGTACTCAGTGCAGGATGGGAGTGACCAGGCGGGCGCTCTCGTGTCCTCAGTGCAGGATGGGAGTGACCAGGCGGAGGCGCTCTGTCCTCAGTAGGATGGGGAGTGACCAGGCGGAGGCGCTCTCAGTGTCCTCAGTGCAGGATGGGAGTGATAGCGGAGGCGCTCTCGTGTCAGTGTAGGATGGGAGTGACCAGGCGGAGGCGCTCACGTTCCTCAGTGCAGGATGGGAGTGACCAGGCGGAGGCGCTCGTCTCCTCAGTGTAGGATGGGAGTGACCAGGCGGAGGCGCTGTCTCCTCAGTGCAGGATGGGAGTGTGACCAGGCGGAGGCGCTCGTCCTCAGTGCAGGATGGGAGTGACCAGGCGGAGGCGCTCTCGTGTGCCCTCAGTGTAGGATGGGAGTGACTAGGCGGAGGCGCTCTCGTGTCCTCAGTGCAGGATGGGAGTGACCAGGCGGAGGCGCTCGCGTCTCCTCAGTGTAGGATGGGAGTGACCAGCCGGAGGCTCCCGTCTCCTCAGTGCAGGATGGGAGTGACCAGGCGGAGGCGCTCCCGTCTCCTCAGTGCAGGATGGGAGTGACCAGGCGGAGGCGCTCTCGTGTCCTCAGTGCAGGATGGGAGTGACCAGGCGGAGGCGCTCTCGTGTCCTCAGTGCAGGATGGGAGTGACCAGGCGGAGGCGCTCTCGTGTCCTCAGTGCAGGATGGGAGTGACCAGGCGGAGGCGCTCTCGTGTCCTCAGTGTAGGATGGGAGTGACCAGGCGGAGGCGCTCTCGTGTCCTCAGTGTAGGATGGGAGTGACCAGGCGGAGGCGCTCTCGTGTCCTTAGTGCAGGATGGGAGTGAGCAGGCGGAGGCGCTCTCGTGTCCTCAGTGTAGGATGGGAGTGACCAGGCGGAGGCGCTCTCGTGTCCTCAGTGTAGGATGGGAGTGACCAGGCGGAGGCGCTCACGTCTCCTCAGTGTAGGATGGGAGTGACCAGGCGGAGGCGCTCTCGTGTCCTCAGTGTAGGATGGGAGTCACCAGGCGGAGGCGCTCTCGTGTCCTCAGTGCAGGATGGGAGTGACCAGGCGGAGGCGCTCGCGTGTCCTCAGTGCAGGATGGGAGTGACCAGGCGGAGGCGCTCTCGTGTCCTCAGTGTAGGATGGGAGTGACCAGGCGGAGGCGCTCTCGTGTCCTCAGTGCAGGATGGGAGTGACCAGGCGGAGGCGCTCACGTCTCCTCAGTGCAGGATGGGAGTGACCAGGCGGAGGCGCTCACGTCTCCTCAGTGCAGGATGGGCGTGACCAGGCGGAGGCGCTCTCGTGTCCTCAGTGTAGGATGGGAGTGGCCAGGCGGAGGCGCTCTCGTGTCCTCAGTGTAGGATGGGAGTGACCAGGCGGAGGCGCTCACGTCTCCTCACTGTAGGATGGGAGTGACCAGGCGGAGGCGCTCCCGTCTCCTCAGTGTAGGATGGGAGTGACCAGGCGGAGGCGCTCACGTCTCCTCAGTGTAGGATGGGAGTGACCAGGCGGAGGCGCTCTCGTGTCCTCAGTGTAGGATGGGAGTGACCAGGCGGAGGCGAGGCGCTCTCGTCTCCTCAGTGTAGGATGGGAGTGACCAGGCGGAGGCGAGGCGCTCTCGTGTCCTCAGTGTAGGATGGGAGTGACCAGGCGGAGGCGCTCCCGTCTCCTCAGTGCAGGATGGGAGTGACCAGGCGGAGGCGCTCTCGTGTCCTCAGTGCAGGATGGGAGTGACCAGGCGGAGGCACTCACGTCTCCTCAGTGTAGGATGGGAGTGACCAGGCGGAGGCGCTCCCGTCTCCTCAGTGTAGGATGGGAGTGACCAGGCGGAGGCGCTCTCGTGTCCTCAGTGCAGGGTGGGAGTGACCAGGCGGAGGCGCTCTCGTGTCCTCAGTGCAGGGTGGGAGTGACCAGGCGGAGGCGCTCTCGTGTCCTCAGTGCAGGATGGGAGTGACCAGGCGGAGGCGCTCACGTCTCCTCAGTGCAGGATGGGAGTGACCAGGCGGAGGCGCTCCGTCTCCTCAGTGTAGGATGGGAGTGACCAGGCGGAGGCGCTCTCGTCTCCTCAGTGTAGGATGGGAGTGACCAGGCGGAGGCGCTCTCGTCTCCTCAGTGTAGGATGGGAGTGACCAGGCGGAGGCGCTCTCGTGTCCTCAGTGTAGGATGGGAGTGACCAGGCGGAGGCGCTCACGTCTCCTCATTGTAGGATGGGAGTGACCAGGCGGAGGCGCTCACGTCTCCTCAGTGTAGGATGGGAGTGACCAGGCGGAGGCGCTCACGTCTCCTCATTGTAGGATGGGAGTGACCAGGCGGAGGCGCTCTCGTGTCCTCAGTGCAGGATGGGAGTGACCAGGCGGAGGCGCTCACGTCTCCTCAGTGCAGGATGGGAGTGACCAGGCGGAGGCGCTCTCGTGTCCTCAGTGCAGGATGGGAGTGACCAGGCGGAGGCGCTCTCGTGTGCCCTCAGTGTAGGATGGGAGTGACCAGGCGGAGGCGCTCTCGTGTCCTCAGTGTAGGATGGGAGTGACCAGGCGGAGGGGCTCTCATGTCCTCAGTGCAGGATGGGAGTGACCAGGCGGAGGCGCTCACGTGTCCTCAGTGCAGGATGGGAGTGACCGGGGAGGGGCTCTCATGTCCTCAGTGCAGGATGGGAGTGACCAGGCGGAGGCGCTCACGTCTCCTCAGTGTCGGATGGGAGTGACCAGGCGGAGGCGCTCTCGTGTGCCCTCAGTGTAGGATGGGAGTGACCAGGCGGAGGCGCTCACGTCTCCTCGGAGGTGTAGGATGGGAGTGACCAGGCGGAGGCGCTCTTGTGTCCTCAGTGTAGGATGGGAGTGACCAGGCGGAGGCGCTCTCGTGTCCTCAGTGCAGGATGGGAGTGACCAGGCGGAGGCGCTCTCGTGTCCTCAGTGCAGGATGGGAGTGACCAGGCGGAGGCGCTCTCGTGTCCTCAGTGTAGGATGGGAGTGACCAGGCGGGAGGCGCTCTCGTGTCCTCAGTGTAGGATGGGAGTGAGCAGGCGGAGGCGCTCTCGTGTCCTCAGTGTTGGATGGGAGTGACCAGGCGGGAGGCGCTCTCGTGTCCTCAGTGCAGGATGGGAGTCACCAGGCGGAGGCGCTCTCGTCTCCTCAGTGTAGGATGGGAGTGACCAGGGGAGGCGCTCTGTGTGTCCTCAGTGCAGGATGGGAGTGACCAGGCGGAGGCGCTCTCGTGTCCTCAGTGTAGGATGGGAGTGACCAGGCGGAGGCGCTCTCGTCTCCTCAGTGCAGGATGGGAGTGACCAGGCGGAGGCGCTCTCGTGTCCTCAGTGTAGGATGGGAGTGACCAGGCGGAGGCGCTCTTGTGTTCTCAGTGCAGGATGGAGAGTGACCAGGCGGAGGCGCTCTCGTGTCCTCAGTGCAGGATGAGAGTGACCAGGCGGAGGCGCTCTCGTCTCCTCAGTGTAGGATGGGAGTGACCAGGCGGAGGCGCTCTCGTCTCCTCAGTGTAGGATGGGAGTGACCAGGCGGAGGCGCTCTCGTCTCCTTAGTGTAGGATGGGAGTGACCAGGCGGAGGCGCTCTCGTGTACCTCAGTGCAGGATGGGAGTGACCAGGCGGAGGCGCTCTCGTCTCCTCAGTGTAGGATGGGAGTGACCAGGCGGAGGCGTTCTCGTCTCCTCAGTGTAGGATGAGAGTGACCAGGCGGAGGCGCTCACGTCTCCTCAGTGTAGGATGGGAGTGACCAGGCGGAGGCGCTCTCGTGTCCTCAGTGTAGGATGGGAGTGACCAGGCGGAGGCGCTCTCGTGTCCTCAGTGTAGGATGGGAGTGACCAGGCGGAGGCGCTCTCGTGTCCTCAGTGTAGGATGGGAGTGACCAGGCGGAGGCGCTCTCGTGTCCTCAGTGCAGGATGGGAGTGACCAGGCGGAGGCGCTCTCGTGTCCTCAGTGCAGGATGGGAGTGACCAGGCGGAGGCGCTCACGTGTCCTCAGTGTAGGATGGGAGTGACCAGGCGGAGGCGCTCTCTTGTCCTCAGTGCAGGGTGGGAGTGACCAGGCGGAGGCGCTCACGTCTCCTCAGTGTAGGATGGGAGTGACCAGGCGGAGGCGCTCTCGTGTCCTCAGTGCAGGATGGGAGTGACCAGGCGGAGGGCGCTCTCGTGTCCTCAGTGTAGGATGGGAGTGACCAGGCGGAGGCGCTCTCGTGTCCTCAGTGTAGGATGGGAGTGACCAGGCGGAGGCGCTCTCGTGTCCTCAGTGCAGGATGGGAGTGACCAGGCGGAGGCGCTCTCGTGTCCTCAGTGCAGGATGGGAGTGACCAGGCGGAGGCGCTCACGTGTCCTCAGTGTAGGATGGGAGTGACCAGGCGGAGGCGCTCTCGTGTCCTCAGTGCAGGGTGGGAGTGACCAGGCGGAGGCGCTCTCGTGTCCTCAGTGCAGGGTGGGAGTGACCAGGCGGAGGCGCTCTCGTGTGCCCTCAGTGTAGGATGGGAGTGACCAGGCGGAGGCGCTCACGTCTCCTCAGTGTAGGATGGGAGTGACCAGGCGGAGGCGCTCTTGTGTCCTCAGTGCAGGGTGGGAGTGACCAGGCGGAGGCGCTCTCGTGTCTCTCAGTGCAGGGTGGGAGTGACCAGGCGGAGGCGCTCTCGTGTCCTCAGTGCAGGGTGGGAGTGACCAGGCGGAGGCGCTCTCGTGTCCTCAGTGAATAATGGCGCTCTTTTTCCTCTCTGCAGGGATCCTTTCGCGTTGCATCGCCAGCATATGAGACGCATGTTTTCTGGAAATTTTGGGATGTCGCCGTTCCTGAGCCTGACGGACGGGAGTGTGCCTGGACTCGCTCGTTCTGCAGCCCCTCGTGACATGCAGGTAAGACACACGGGGGTTTATCTGGGGGTTGGGTCACACATCACACGCCCCGCCCCAACGCCTGACTCCTCTGTGTAAATTCCCTTATATTCCAGATGCAGCAGAATAAAAGGTTCATTCCCTCAGAAAGCAGCCACAGCCTGAGTAGTAGAGCCTGTCCTGTGCCAGCATGCTGCAGAGAAGGACCTTTGCGCTCTGTGTGGAAGCAGAGGTCTCTCTGCAGATGTCTGACACGCCTCCTGTTGAGTCAGATCCAGGGCTGTTAGAAATCACAGGGTCCCCATACAGCCTACCTGACACCCCCCCCCCCCCCCAAGTGATTTGAGGACATAGATTTATCAGTCCCTTTCTCTGTAGCCTCAGCTGCACAAAATTGAATAGGAAAATAGGAAGCGCTCGAGGCTTCGCGCTCATTCACAAACTGAAGCATAGTAAACAATTTACTGGAAGGGTGAGTCAGCGGAGGCGTCCGCTCTACGGAGGCTTCAGGGTCATTATAAGGAATTTAAAGCTTTTATTGTATTCTCTGAACAGAAAATAAAGCTTTGTTAAAAAAAAAATTCAGAGCAAATTTGTCACGCCCTCTACTATCTATGGTATAAGAATTCAGTCATGTGACCTCGCTGTATAACACTCCGCCCCCTTCTGTCTTCCAGGCCGGTGCCTTATCACCCTACGGTATGATGGGAATGGTAAGTCCGATCGTTTCAATTGGTCAATGCGATCGTTTTTCATTGTTAAAGTAATTGTAACGCTTTAGAATGTTTTCATGGATAATATAAACAAGTGATACTTCCCTCTTCTGTGTAATGTTGTGCCCAGAGCAGCCCCAATCCTCCTCAGGGGGCCCCAGTGATCCTCCTCCTCTCTGGGTCCCCCCCAGTGATCCTCCTCCTCTCTGGGTCCCCCCAGTGATCCTCCTCCTCTCTGTGTCCCCCCAGTGACCTTCGTCCCCTCTGTGTCCCCCCAGTGATCCTCCTCCTCTTCCCTGTGTCCCCCCAGTGATCCTCCTCCTCTCTGTGTCCCCCCAGTGATCCTCCTCCTCTCTGTGTCCCCCCAGTGATCTCCTCCTCTCTGTGTCCCCCCAGTGATCCTCCTCCTCTCTGTGTCCCCCAGTGATTCTCCTCCTCTCTGTGTCCCCCCAGTGATTCTCCTCCTCTCTGTGTCCCCCCAGTGATTCTCCTCCTCTCTGTGTCCCCCCAGTGATCCTCCTCCTCCTCCTCTGTGTCCCCCCAGTCATCCTCCTCCTCCTCCTCTCTGTGTCCCCCCAGTGATCCTCCTCTCTGTGTCCCCCCAGTGATCCTCCTCCTCCTCCTCTGTGTCCCCCCAGTCATCCTCCTCCTCCTCCTCTCTGTGTCTCCCCAGTGATCCTCCTCCTCTCTGTGTCCCCCAGTGATCCTCCTCTCTGTGTCCCCCCAGTGATCCTCCTCCTCCTCCTCTCTGTGTCCCCCCCCAGTGACCTTCGTCCCCTCTGTGTCCCCTCTGTGTCCCCCCCCCCCAGTGACCTTCGTCCCCTCTGTGTGTCCCCCCAGTGACCTTCGTCCCCTCTGTGTCGGAATAGGCCCCCCGGTATGGGAGGGGTTCAGGCGGCGCTGAGTTTGTAGTAGCCGATCTGCTGGCGGCCTTGAAGTGGAATTATCTTCGGGTCACACGGATTGGAAATCACGATACTTCAGTGCGATTTCAAAGCTGTCGATCGGTTCGATTTGCACATCCGGTTTCTTTGCATCTTACAACTTCTTTTCACAGAAGTCTGTGCGAGTCGTAATTGTGATGCAATTGCCTATATGCTTCAGTCTAATGCTCTCCCTGCTAACTTAATGCTGTGGGTTACAGGTAACAGGTGTTTCATGTGCGATTCATCTCTCTCTGTGAACACTGTTCATGTTAAATAAGGCTAGCTTTTGAAAGGCCTTTAATTGTGTGACAACGCTGTCTACAACCTAGTGATTCTCAGAGGTGTTAATAGGTGTCAAACTGGAAGCAGACGAAACGTCTGCTTAGGAAACTCAAGTGTGTGAAGGTGGTTTGTTGTGTAAGGAATGTGCAGTGATTAGACATAAGTGTCGGTCGGTGCCGACCTGTCTAGAATGTTTTAGTAATTAGCCTTAGTGTGTGATTGGGGGGGTGGAGATTTCATTGTTGCTTCAATGTCTTGGACTGTATAAAAAGCTGAGAAGAAAAACCATTAAAGTCTGTGTTGTTCCAGCAGTAAGCTTGTCTCATGTGTGGCTTTCTGGGCGATTCCAGGATATCCCTCCTCGTGGAATATTGGGGTGATTTTCGTTATGGGAAGAAGGGAACGTTGACGGGGATATCATACCGATACCGTCACAATTGGTTGGTAGCAGTGGGATTTTCCCTTCTATTCCCCTTCACACCCGGATTCCAAGCAGACACTGGAAGAACTACTGGAAGTTCGTGGAAGGATTGCTAGCAACAAAACCAAGCGGGTCATCATAGCAGAATCAATGGAGATAGACCAGGAGGACGGGATTGCAGCAACGCCAGCAGTACAAGAGATGGAGACACCAGTGATTCAGGAGGAGGAATCGCCAGCCAACAAGCTAATGAGAGAGAGAAGCTAGCGTGGTTCGGCCCGAACCCAGCGGCGGATGTGGTGCTGAAAGTGATGGACCTGTTAGCGGAGGAGGCTAAAGAAATAAGAGACGCGGAGCTACAGAAGGATAAACAAATAAGAGATGCAGAGCTACAGTTAAAACTGGCAGCAGTCCAACAAGCAGCCGCACATTCTCCAAACAGTGAGTACAGCACAGCAGACGCAAGGAAGATTCCGTTTAGCGCTTTTAAAGCTTTTGATGAAAAGGACTGTGATATTGATAACTTCCTGTGGATTTTGAGCGACAATGTAACCTGCACCGAATAGCTAGAGGAGAGTGGGTTGCAATATTGTCAGGCAAACTGTCAGGCAAAGCTTCTGATGCTTTCGGGACCGTGCCAGATCAGGATATCCATAGCTACGCCCGGGTTAAAGAAGCGCTCCTGGCTCGTTATGCAGTAACCCCAGAGTCCCACCGACAGAAGTTCAGGGACTCACGCAAAACCACGAAAGACTCTTATGCGGAATGGGCATGCCAGTTGTCCCGGTCGGCCTCTAACTGGGTTAACAGCAGCCAGGCCACCACCGCAGAGGACATTTTGCAACTAATGCTCCTGGAGCAATTTTACAATCACATCCAGACGGACGTCAAAGACTGGGTGAGAGATCGCAGGCCCATGACTCTACCAGAGGCGCTAAGTTGGCGGATGAATATGCAGATACTCGCAAGACGAACCAGGTCACACCACAGGAACAACCTCCACCACAAACGGTGCCCTCACACCCACCAACCGCTAGATACCAACCTCCTAACAGACCGGTGACATCTAGCCCTCGCTATCCACGCCAGGAGGGCAACGAACAACGCTGCTTCCGGTGCAAACAGTTGGGTCACTTCAAGCAGAATTGCCCCATGAATGACAACACCAGGTCAAATTGGTCTCAACCTGGGTACCGCCCACCAGCAGCAGCCCATTGTGTAGATCTCGGCTGGGGATCCCAGGAGCTGGGTCAGGAAGAACCATTGGGCACCCCTTACGAAGCCCTCATGGTACAATCTGTTATTACGGACAACAGGGAACACCATTGTCAGCTGGTCATGGGCTCCAGCCCTGAGCCAGAGGGGCCCTGGAGGGAGCTGGGCAGAAAGAGGCACCGCCGGCCACCCTCCAAGAAGAAGAGGTCCTGGAAGTCATATAACCAGCGGACCTGGGAGGAGAAGAAGCGACTGGAGGAGGGGAGTCGCAGCGGGCGTCCCAGATGCAGGCCGAGATGTTCGCCAAGGGCCCACCGGTGGCCCCTTACACCACCACCCAGTTCCTGATGATGAAGGACCACGTGGAGAGCCTGCAGGACATGAGCAAGCAGGAGCTGATCCGTGAGTACATGGAGCTGGAGGAGTGCATAAGCCGCATGGAGGAGGAAAACAACCACCTGAGGTCACAGCAGGCTGACCCCCCCAGGCTCCATGAACTGGAGATGGAGCTGGAGAAGCTCAAAGAGGAGAACCGGTGGCTGCGGAGGGAGCAGAGGGTGGCTGACCCTATGGGGCACTGATCCCCCCCCCCCGGACTCTGAGCACCAGTGCTACAGCATTTCAACAAATATAACTTTTTATTTTTATGAATCTCCTGTGACTGTCACTTCAGAGCCATAACCTGCCCCTCCCATAGCGGGACACCTAGATGGTGGCGCACAGACCCATTCGCCGTCTTCACACTGACTTCTGGTGACTTTGCAGATCGCACAAAGACTTGGGGACTGACCGGCGTGTGATCTTAAGACCCGGTGGCATACCTGAGTCTGAAGCAGTTGCCAAGGGAGGTCAGTCACGCCAAACGGAGTTAACCTCGGACTAAAAGCTCTGAACCCGTCAACCCTACTGGACCAGGGAAGGTCCAACCGGGTTTGCCGGAGCAGGGAGAAAAAGGGGGGCCATTGTGATGCAATTGCCTATATGCTTCAGTCTAATTCTCCCTGCTAACTTAATGCTGTGGGTTAGAGGTAACAGGTGTTCATGTGTGATTCATCTCTCTCTGTAAAGACTGTTCATGTTAAATAAGGCTAGCTTTTGAAAGGCCTTTAATTGTGTGACAACGCTGTCTACAACCTAGTGATTCTCAGAGGTGTTAATAGGTGTCAAACTGGAAGCAGACGAAACGTCTGCTTAGGAAACTCGTGTGTGAAGGTGGTTTGTTGTTTAAAGCGGTAGTTCACCCTCTCGTACTTGATTTTACCATCGAGACAGGCATTGTAGCGCGAGCTACAGTATGCCTGTCCCGATTTTTTTAACCCCGTACTCACCTCGTAGTCGTCCATCGTAGATTTCGGCTCCCGCGGGGAATGGGCGTGCCTATGGAGAGGGAGGATGATTGACGGCCGGCCCTGGCACGTCACTCTCCCCGAAGACAGCCGGAGTAGGTCTCGGCTCTTCACGGCGCGTGCGCACAGGCTATGCGCACGCGTCGTGAAGACCAAGCCTATTTCGGCTATTTCCGGAGAAGCGTGACGCGCCAGAGCCGGCCGTCAATCATCCTCCGTCTCCAGAGGCACGCCCATTCCCCGGTATCTTCGATGGACGACTACAAGGTGAGTATGGGGGAAAAAATTCGGGACAGGCATACTGTAGCTCGCGCTACAATGCCTGATTTAAAGGTAAAAGAAAAAAAATTATTTTTTTTCCCGTCGATAGGGTGAACCCCCGCTTTAAGGAATGTGCAGTGATTAGACATGATAATTGTCGGTCGGTGCCGACCTGTCTAGAATGTTTTAGTAATTAGCCTTAGTGTGTGATTGGGTTGGGTGGAGATTTCATTGTTGCTTCAATGTCTTGGACTGTATAAAAAGCTGAGAAGAAAACCATTAAAGTCTGTGTTGTTCCAGCAGTAAGCTTGGCATGTGTGGCTTTCTGGGCGACTCCAGGGATATCCCTCCTCGTGGAATATTGGGGTGATTTTCGTTATGGGAAGAAGGGAACGTTGACGGGGATATCATACCGATACCGTCACAGTAATCAATTCCCCAAAAAACTGAGTGCAGGAGCCGTTTCCAAAGTCGCTGTGGCTTAAGTCGCAACGGTTCCATTACAGCATTGGGGTGCAACTTGTCATGCAATTTTTTTTTTTTAACGGTCAAATCGCACCGGTGTGAACCAGGGCGTAAACCCTCCTATCCTTTACAATCAAGGAAGCTGCTTCTGTTTGATCTGCCACTGCCACTGTGCTGCTCATGTGAGTGAGTGAAAAACTTGTATAGCGCTGCACATGCAAACTAAATCACCTCTTGGCACTCGTTTGTCCATTTCTCCTTTGAACTCAAAAGAGATGAGTTTTGATCTTTCTCCTAAAGGTCAGGTGATTCTCCTCCAACCGAATGCTGGTTTGTAGAGCGTTCCATAGTCTGGGGCTCTGGAGCGCAAATCTTCTTTGGACTTGTATTTGGCTTTGGGTATCTGGAGGAGGTTTTGATTGGTGGATCGCAGAATGTGATTGGGGTTATGGGCTTTTCGTTTTTCGCATAGATATTGGGGGGCGTTGCCTTGAATACACTTATGTATTAGGCAGAGAGCCTTGAAAGTGATTCTGTCTTTTACCGGGAACCAATGAAGGGATCTCGGTGAAGGGATCTCGGTGAAGGGATCTCGGTGAAGGGATCTCGGTGAAGGGATATCGGTGAAGGGCTCTCGGTGAAGGGATCTCGGTGAAGGGCTCTCGGTGAAGGGCTCTCGGTGAAGGGCTCTCGGTGAAGGGCTCTCGGTGAAGGGCTCTGGTGAAGGCTCTCGGTGAAGGGCTCTCGGTGAAGGGCTCTCGGTGAAGGGCTCTCGGTGAAGGGCTCTCGGTGAAGGGCTCTCGGTGAAGGGCTCTCGGTGAAGGGATCTCGGTGAAGGGATCTCGGTGAAGGGATCTCTCTCAGTGAAGGGATCTCAGTGATGTCAGTGACGGGATGTCAGTGACGGGATGTCAGTGACGGGATCTCAGTGAAGGGATCTCAGTGAAGGGATCTCAGTGAAGGGATCTCAGTGAAGGGATCTCGGTGAAGGGATCTCGGTGAAGGGATCTCGGTGAAGGGATCTCAGTGAAGGGGAGATTGATTCCCATGTTTTTTTCCCAGTCACTAGTCGAGCGGCCGTATTTTGAACGACTTGCAGACGAGTGATTTGGTATTTGGGGAGTCCTAGATAGAGGGCATTTGCGTAGTCCAGTCTGGAATTCACGATTGTTCCCACCACGACTGCAATGTCCTCTTTTGGGATAAATGGGAGGAGTCTGCGTAGTAGGCGCAGCAGATGTTGGGATCCGCTGACTACTGACCCTATTTGTGCTTCCATTGTCATGTGGGTGTCGAAGATGACTCCGAGACTTTTGACTTTGGTGCTAGGGGTGATGATTTTACCCAGAATGGGCGGGGGGGGTCCAAGTTGTTGCGGGATGATTCTTTTGATTGGCGTGGAACAGAAGAAGTTCTGTTTTCGATCCGTTGAGTTTAAGATAACTTTGTCATCCAGTTTTCTATCAAAGAGAGACATTTCTCTAGACCGAGATAATGATCCTTTTTGTTGCAGATGCAAAAATACAGTTGTGTGTCGTCTGCATAGGAGTGGTAAAGTAACTTCTGGTAACTGATGATTTCAAAGAGAGGGGGAAGATAGATATTGAACAGCACAGGCGACAGAGGGGATCCCTGAGGGACTCCGCATGACACCGTACGTTTTTCAGAAGCGAAAGGTCCCAGTTTCACTATTTGTGATCGGTTTTCCAAAAGGAGGAGAACCAGGACAGGTCACCTTCCACGACTCCGGCTACTTCAGTTAGCCGAGTCAGTAGTGGTTTGTGGTCTACAGTGTCAAAAGCCGCGCTTGGTCCAACAGTACTAGAAGAGAAGATTCTCCTTTGTCTGTGGCCTCGAGAACATCATCCCATATTTTGAGCAATGCTGTTTCTGTCCCGTGTCCGGGACGGAAGCCTGATTGAAATCGATCGAGCAAATTATGGGTATCTAGATGCTGTTGCAGCTGTTGTACCACTACTTTCTCCATTACCTTGGAGAGGACGTTTAGGCCTGTTATGGGACGGCAGTGTTTTGGGTCTTTGGGGTCGAGGGGGTTTCTTTAAGATGGCTTTGATTATGCCTTGTTTCAACTGGGAGGGCACTATGCCTTCCTTGAAGGACTGGTTTATAAGCTGCGTGATAGGTGGTGCCAGGATATTGGCACATTCCTTCAGCAGTTTAGTGGGGATGATATCATTAGGCGCTGTGCTGTCTCGCAGAGTACCGATGATATTGTTGGTGGCCTCGATTGGGGATGGGTTTAAGAGTGAACTTTATTGATTGTGGTGAGTTTATGTGGGTATTGGGTGAGTGATTTGAGGGCAGGGTTAGAGGGGGTACTGTTTTTTGCTGAATGATTTCACTGATTTCTTCAATTTTGTTAACAAAGTAATCCAATAATTCATTGCAAAATTCTTGGGTATCAGAATTGGGGGCTTACAGACTGGATTCATGGTCTGGGTGACCAGCTTGAAGAGTTCACGAGGGCGGTTTAGGGCATTGGTGATAGCATTGGAAAAATGCTTTTTTTGGATTTGAAGATTTCCTTATGATATTTTTTTGTTATTGCCTTGTAGATGATATGGTTTTCCTCTGAAGAGCTTCTTTTCCAGGCGGCTTCCGCTCTTCTGCCGTCTTGCTTCAGCAAGGACAGCTGATCGTTAAACCAGCTGGAGTTGTTTTTTCGGATGCAGGTTTTGCATTTTGGCGCTACTAAGTCGGCTGACTGTAGTAGAGCTGTGTTGATGGCATCCAGGGTTTCTGTGGCTGTTTGATGTAGTTGATTGTTTTTATTTTATTCCCTAATGTAGTTTTGAAGAGCTCTGAATGGAGCTTCTTCAGAGATCTGGTCCAGTGTGTTGTCACCGGTTTTAGCCTTTTTGTTAGGGGTGGCGTTTTTGGTAATTATGAATTTAATTACATGGTGGTCAGTCCATGGTAACGGCTCATTTTTCAGATTGTTTATTTCCAGATCTTGTCTGAAAATAAGATCGAGCGTATGACCTGAAGCATGTGTGGGCCCACATTCTAGTTGTTGCAGCCCTAATTGTTCCAAATGGGTGATGCAGGCGTCGGCAACAGGATCCTGTGGGGCGTTTGCCCAGAGGTTAAAGTCCCCCAGCAGCAGAAGATGTTTGCTGTTTAGGGTATAAGTGGAAATGAACTCTGTCAAAGGTGAGAGAAGCTGCGATTTTGGACCTGGTGGTCTATAGCAGAGAAGAATATGGACGGTTTCCTGGGGATTAGTTTGCAGAGTGAGAGTTTCCATGAATGGAAGAGGGTTTTGAAGGCCTGGTTTAGTGATCGCGATGTGAAACTTGTGGATCACCGCCAGGCCTCCTCCTCTTTGCCCCACTCTGTAGATCTGGTTTAGTGATCGCGATGTGAAACTTGTGGATCACCGCCAGGCCTCCTCCTCTTTGCCCCACTCTGTAGATCAGGTTTAGTGAGCGAGAGGTGAGTCTTGTGGATCACTGCCAGGCCTCCTCCTCTTTGCCCCTCTCTGTAGATCAGGTTTAGTGAGCGAGAGGTGAGTCTTGTGGATCCCGCCAGGCCCCTCCTCTTTGCCCCTCTCTGTAGATCAGGTTTAGTGAGCGAGAGGTGAGTCTTGTGGATCACCGCCAGGCCTCCTCCTCTTTGCCCCACTCTGTAGATCAGGTTTAGTGAGGAGAGGTGAGTCTTGTCGATCACCGCCAGGCCTCCTCCTCTTTGCCCCTCTCTGTAGATCAGGTTTAGTGAGCGAGAGGTGATCTTGTGGATCAACGCCAGGCCTCCTCCTCTTTGCCCACTCTGTAGATCAGGTTTAGTGAGGGAGAGGTGAGTCTTGTCGATCACCGCCAGGCCTCCTCCTCTTTGCCCCACTCTGTAGATCAGGTTTAGTGAGCGAGAGGTGAGTCTTGTGGATCACCGCCAGGCCTCTTCCTCTTTGCCGCACTCTGTAGATCAGGTTTAGTGATCGAGAGGTGAGTCTTGTGGATCACCGCCAGGCCTCCTCCTCTTTGCCCCACTCTGTAGATCAGGTTTAGAGTGATCGAGAGGTGAGTCTTGTGGATCACCGCCAGGCCTCCTCCTCTTTGCCCCACTCTGTAGATCAGGTTTAGTGACGAGAGGTGAGTCTTGTGGATCACCGCCAGGCCTCTTCCTCTTTGCCCCACTCTGTAGATCAGGTTTAGTGATCGAGAGGTGAGTCTTGTGGATCACCGCCAGGCCTCTTCCTCTTTGCCCCACTCTGTAGATCAGGTTTAGTGAGCGAGAGGTGAGCCTTGTGGATCACCGCCAGGCCTCCTCCTCTTTGCCCCACTCTGTAGATCAGGTTTAGTGAGCGAGAGGTGAGCCTTGTGGATCACCGCCAGGCCTCCTCCTCTTTGCCCCACTCTGTAGATCAGGTTTAGTGAGCGAGAGTGAGTCTTGTGGATCACCGCCAGGCCTCCTCTTTGCCCCACTCTGTAGATCAGGTTTAGTGAGCGAGAGGTGAGCCTTGTGGATCACCGCCAGGCCTCCTCCTCTTTGCCCCACTCTGTAGATCAGGTTTAGTGAGCGAGAGGTGAGCTTGTGGATCACCGCCAGGCCTCCTCCTCTTTGCCCCACTCTGTAGATCAGGTTTTTGAGCGAGAGGAGAGGTGAGTCTTGTGGATCACCGCCAGGCCTCCTCCTCTTTGCCCCACTCTGTAGATCAGGTTTAGTGAGGAGAGGTGAGTCTTGTGGATCACCGCCAGGCCTCCCCTCTTTGCCCCACTCTGTAGATCAGGTTTATTGAGCGAGAGGTGAGTCTTGTGGATCACCGCCAGGCCTCCTCCTCTTTGCCCCACTCTGTAGATCAGGTTTAGTGAGTGAGAGGTGAGTCTTGTAGATCACCGCCAGGCCTCCTCCTCTTTGCCCCACTCTGTAGATCAGGTTTAGTGAGCGAGAGGTGAGTCTTGTGGATCACCGCCAGGCCTCCTCCTCTTTGCCCCACTCTGTAGATCAGGTTTAGTGAGCGAGAGGTGAGCCTTGTGGATCACCGCCAGGCCTCCTCCTCTTTGCCCCACTCTGTAGATCAGGTTTAGTGAGCGAGAGGTGAGTCTTGTGGATCACCGCCAGGCCTCCTCCTCTTTGCCCCACTCTGTAGATCAGGTTTAGAGATCGAGAGGTGAGTCTTGTAGATCACCACGCCAGGCCTCCTCCTCTTTGCCCCACTCTGTTTTCAGTTATAATACGATAGTTTTCTGGCACCAGTTCTCCGAGAATGGTGTTAGTCGGCTGTGAGCCAGCTTTCTGTGATAAAGAGGCAGTCTAAATCGTATTGCAGGATGAAATTATGGATTTCTAATCAATGTTTTACTGCCGATCTTGTGTTGATCAAAGTGCATGATATGTGTTTAGGGTGTGGTAAGTGGCTGAATTTTTTGGGAGTCGATCGATTCTCAACAGTTGCTCAATTCTTAGAGCTTTTTTGGTGACGGCTGGCAATATTGCGGCAAACCTAAATGGTATCTGCAGAATATCTCAGATTAACCATAGTTGCCGAATGCCGGGGGGGGGGGGGGGACAGGGGTTAAGGGGGGATGGCGGTGGGAAGGAAGATTCCACGAAATCCTCCCTCCCTGGTTGATCCAGAGGAAGGTAAAAAAAAAACGTAGCCGTGCTATGCCAATGTGCAGCGGCCGGGGGGAAAAAATTCCTTCATGATCCCTGAAGGGCAATCGGGCGAACCCTGGATCAAGTTGTGGGGGATGGAAGGGGGGGGGGAGTGAGTGGGGATGCCCCAGTGCTGGATGGGGATCCTCCTGTAGCCCAAGAAGAGGGGGGGGGGGGTTTAAAGTAGTTGGGGGAGATTGCTGGGTGTAAGTGCAGCGTGCCAACTAGGCCGCGGGTGAAACCGCGGTCTTTCCTACTTGCGGTCGCCGCAAATTGTTCCAGGAGGTGGCGGGGGTGCACAGGGGCCCAGGTATGGTTATGGCCCGCTGGAAAACTGAGGCTGGGTGGTGGCGGGCGGATGCCTCAGTAACGGCTAGTAGTTGGGGGAGATTGCTAGGTGTTTGGTGCGGCACGCCGACTAGGCCGCGGGTGAAGCCGCGGTCTTTCCTAGTCGCGGGCGCCGAGAAACGTTCCAGGAAGGGGGGCGGGGGCCTTGGTATGATTATGGCCAGCTGGAGCTGGGGCGGGGAGGTGGCGGGGGGATGCCTCAGTAACGGCTAGTGGTGTGGGGGTAAGGTGAAAAGGACGGCCGCCAGCGGTCCCAAGGGAAGGTGGAATGGCCCTGAGAAACAGGGGCTTACCTTACCGGGCTCTCCGGGAGGTGATGCTTGCGGAGCAAGGAGGGAGGCTCGGGGGAAGGAGGAAAGTCCTGGGTGCTTATGGTAGCAGATGTTGTCGCAAGGACTAGGACTAGGAGGAACTGGATGCTGCTGTTTGTTGTTTGCCGCTGGGGGCTAGGAGGAAAAAAGCCTGCCTGACTGACTGTCAAAGCTTGTCTCTGGGTGAGAGCAGACTCGTCGGGAAGCGTCCTACTCCACCAGCTGACTCGCACTGACTATGGTCTGGTTTGGGATCGGTTATGACGCCGGCCATCTGATGGCTTGACAGTTTGGTTGAGGACACAATCAAATGTGACATTTGGCAATCCCAGCATTCCAGGAATGTAACTTTTTTTTTTTTTTTTTTTTAAACCGTTAAATCAATGGGTTTTATTTCTGCTATATGATTTACTTCTGCTCAGGGGCTCTGGGCTTCAGCAAAATGGCCGCCGCCAGCAAGAAGAAACGGGAACAGCACTGGAGGCAATTTACAGCACAATTGGCAAGATTTGCAGTTGTAAAGTGGCTGTAAAGGCTGAAGGTGAATTCAAGGTGCAGCTCCCCCCAACCCACTCCCCCCCCAATACTCACCTGAGCTCCTTTTTGATCCAGCGGTGTGCACGAGAGGCTCTGCTCTCCGCGACTGCCAATAAGGAGAGAGGGGGCGGGGCCAAGCCACGGCTCAGTGTGTGACTGGACACGCAGAGCAGCAGCTCAGGAGCGAGCCTGACTGGGGGGGCCCCCATAGCAAGCTGCTTGATTGGAGGGAGGGGCCAGGAGCGCTGGCGGGGGACCTGAGAAGAGGAGGATCGGGGCTGCTCTGTGCAAAACCATTACTGAGCTGGAAAGTAGAACATGATTGTTATTTTTTGTGTTTATCAGTGTAAGTTGTGTGACGAGACGTCTTCCTTTGTTCCTCTCTAGGGGGGCGGATTCATGGACATGTTTGGATTGATGAACGATCTTATGGGAGGTATGGTGAGTATGTTTGTATCTTATTACTTTTCCTATACTCTAGAGCACATCTGTCAAACACAAGGGCCGGGGCCAAATCAGGCCCGCCAGGCTTCTTCATGTGGCCCTCACACCCAGTTATTCAGCTGGGATGTTGCAAAACTCTACTGTGCATAGTGTGCCCCTAAATCTGTCTCTCTGTACACGGCACCCCCCCTGAACTCTGCGCACGGCACCCCCCTGAACTCTGCGCACGGCACCCCCCTGAACTCTGCGCACGGCACCCCCCTGAACTCTGCGCACGGCACCCCCCTGAACTCTGCGCACGGCACCCCCCTGAACTCTGCGCTCTGCACACGGCACCCCCTGAACTCTGCGCTCTGCACACGGCACCCCCTGAACTCTGCGCTCTGCACACGGCACCCCCCTGAACTCTGCGCACGGCACCCCCCTTAACTCTGCGCACGGCACCCCCTTAACTCTGCGCACGGCACCCCCCTGAACTCTGCGCAACGGCACCCCCCCTAAACTCTGTACATGGCACCCCCCCTGAACTCTGCGCTCGGCACACGGCACCCCCCCCTTAACTCTGCGCTCGGCACACGGCCCCCCCCCTGAACTCGGCACACGGCACCCCCCCTTAACTCTGCGCTCGGCATGTAGGACATCCCAGATACAATCAGCCCTTGGATGGCAACCATACTGCTGATGCGGCCCGCAATGAAATTGAGTATGACACCCTTGCTCTAGAGTGTGGTCCTTGCAGCTACCTCTTCTTTCTTCTTATAACTCCCTTCACTTTCCACACACTTCAGAGACACGCCCTCTGGTCATTACACCCATAAGAGCTTGTTGGCTATCCCATTCCCAAACCAGGATTACGGAGTTGATCAACCCCCCCCCCCCCCTTTGCAGTCATTACAACCTCCACTCTTCTGGGAAGGCTTTTCCTGGACATGTTGGAGGGTGTTTGCGGGAATTTGTCATACACGGGGGAGTGTGCATGTCAGCCACTTCCTGTCCTCATACACGGGGGAGTGTGCATGTCAGCCACTTCCTGTCCTCGTACACGGGGAGTGTGCATGTCAGCCACTTCCTGTCCTCATACATGGGGGAGTGTGCATGTCAGCCACTTCCTGTCCTCGTACACGGGGGAGTGTGCATGTCAGCCACTTCCTGTCCTCATACATGGGGGAATGTGCATGTCAGCCACTTCCTGTCCTCATACACGGGGAAGTGTGCATGTCAGTCACTTCCTGTCCTCATACACGGGGGAGTGTGCATGTCAGCCACTTCCTGTCCTCATACATGGGGGAATGTGCATGTCAGCCACTTCCTGTCCTCATACACGGGGAAGTGTGCATGTCAGTCACTTCCTGTCCTCATACACGGGGAAGTGTGCATGTCAGTCACTTCCTGTCCTCATACACGGGGAAGTGTGCATGTCAGCCACTTCCTGTCCTCGTACACGGGGGAGTGTGCATGTCAGCCACTTCCTGTCCTCGTACACGGGGGAGTGTGCATGTCAGCCGCTTCCTGTCCTCATACATGGGGGAGTGTGCATGTCAGCCGCTTCCTGTCCTCATACACGGGGAGTGTGCATGTCAGCCGCTTCCTGTCCTCATACACGGGGGAGTGTGCATGTCAGCCACTTCCTGTCCTCGTACACGGGGGAGTGTGCATGTCAGCCACTTCCTGTCCTCATACACGGGGAGTGTGCATGTCAGCCACTTCCTGTCCTCGTACACGGGGGAGTGTGCATGTCAGCCACTTCCTGTCCTCATACACGGGGGAGTGTGCATGTCAGCCACTTCCTGTCCTCGTACACGGGGGAGTGTGCATGTCAGCCACTTCCTGTCCTCATACACGGGGGAGTGTGCATGTCAGCACTTCCTGTCCTCGTACACGGGGGAGTGTGCATGTCAGCCACTTCCTGTCCTCATACACGGGGGAGTGTGCATGTCAGCCACTTCCTGTCCTCATACATGGGGGAGTGTGCATGTCAGCCACTTCCTGTCCTCATACATGGGGGAGTGTGCATGTCAGCCACTTCCTGTCCTCATACATGGGGAGTGTGCATGTCAGCCACTTCCTGTCCTCGTACACGGGGGAGTGTGCATGTCAGCCACTTCCTGTCCTCATACACGGGGGAGTGTGCATGTCAGCCACTTCCTGTCCTCATACACGGGGGAGTGTGCATGTCAGCCACTTCCTGTCCTCGTACACGGGGGAGTGTGCATGTCGGCCACTTCCTGTCCTCGTACACGGGGGAGTGTGCATGTCGGCCACTTCCTGTCCTCGTACACGGGGGAGTGTGCATGTCGGCCACTTCCTGTCCTCGTACACGGGGGAGTGTGCATGTCGGCCACTTCCTGTCCTCGTACACGGGGGAGTGTGCATGTCGGCCACTTCCTGTCCTCGTACACGGGGGAGTGTGCATGTCAGCCACTTCCTGTCCTCGTACATGGGGGAGTGTGCATGTCAGCCACTTCCTGTCCTCATACATGGGGGAGTGTGCATGTCAGCCACTTCCTGTCCTCGTACACGGGGGAGTGTGCATGTCAGCCACTTCCTGTCCTCATACACGGGGGAGTGTGCATGTCAGCCACTTCCTGTCCTCATACATGGGGGAGTGTGCATGTCAGCCACTTCCTGTCCTCATACATGGGGGAGTGTGCATGTCAGCCACTTCCTGTCCTCATACATGGGGGAGTGTGCATGTCAGCCACTTCCTGTCCTCGTACACGGGGAGTGTGCATGTCAGCCACTTCCTGTCCTCATACACGGGGGAGTGTGCATGACAGCCACTTCCTGTCCTCATACACGGGGGAGTGTGCATGTCAGCCACTTCCTGTCCTCGTACACGGGGGAGTGTGCATGTCGGCCACTTCCTGTCCTCGTACACGGGGGAGTGTGCATGTCGGCCACTTCCTGTCCTCGTACACGGGGGAGTGTGCATGTCGGCCACTTCCTGTCCTCGTACACGGGGGAGTGTGCATGTCAGCCACTTCCTGTCCTCGTACACGCGGGAGTGTGCATGTCAGCCACTTCCTGTCCTCGTACACGGGGGAGTGTGCATGTCAGCCACTTCCTGTCCTCGTACACGGGGGAGTGTGCATGTCAGCCACTTCCTGTCCTCTTACACGGGGGAGTGTGCATGTCAGCCACTTCCTGTCCTCGTACACGGGGGAGTGTGCATGTCAGCCACTTCCTGTCCTCGTACACGGGGGAGTGTGCATGTCAGCCACTTCCTGTCCTCGTACACGGGGGAGTGTGCATGTCAGCCACTTCCTGTCCTCGTACATGGGGGAGTGTGCATGTCAGCCACTTCCTGTCCTCGTACACGGGGGAGTGTGCATGTCAGCCACTTCCTGTCCTCATACATGGGGGAGTGTGCATGTCAGCCGCTTCCTGTCCTCATACACGGGGGAGTGTGCATGTCAGCCGCTTCCTGTCCTCATACATGGGGGAGTGTGCATGTCAGCCGCTTCCTGTCCTCATACACGGGGGAGTGTGCATGTCAGCCGCTTCCTGTCCTCATACACGGGGGAGTGTGCATGTCAGCCTCTTCCTGTCCTCCTACACGGGGGAGTGTGCATGTCAGCCACTTCCTGTCCTCTACACGGGGGAGTGTGCATGTCAGCCACTTCCTGTCCTGTCCTCATACACGGGGGAGTGTGCATGTCAGCCGCTTCCTGTCCTCATACATGGGGGAGTGTGCATGTCAGCCACTTCCTGTCCTCATACACGGGGAGTGTGCATGTCAGCCGCTTCCTGTCCTCATACACGGGGGAGTGTGCATGTCAGCCGCTTCCTGTCCTCATACACGGGGGAGTGTGCATGTCAGCCACTTCCTGTCCTCATACATGGGGGAATGTGCATGTCAGCCACTTCCTGTCCTCATACACGGGGGAGTGTGCATGTCAGCCACTTCCTGTCCTCTTACACGGGGGAGTGTGCATGTCAGCCACTTCCTGTCCTCGTACACGGGGGAGTGTGCATGTCAGCCACTTCCTGTCCTCATACATGGGGGAGTGTGCATGTCAGCCACTTCCTGTCCTCGTACACGGGGGAGTGTGCATGTCAGCCACTTCCTGTCCTCGTACACGGGGGAGTGTGCATGTCAGCCACTTCCTGTCCTCGTACACGGGGGAGTGTGCATGTCAGCCACTTCCTGTCCTCGTACACGGGGGAGTGTGCATGTCAGCCACTTCCTGTCCTCGTACACGGGGGAGTGTGCATGTCAGCCACTTCCTGTCCTCGTACATGGGGGAGTGTACATGTCAGCCACTTCCTGTCCTCATACATGGGGGAGTGTGCATGTCAGCCACTTCCTGTCCTCGTACACGGGGGAGTGTGCATGTCAGCCACTTCCTGTCCTCATACACGGGGGAGTGTGCATGTCAGCCACTTCCTGTCCTCGTACACGGGGGAGTGTGCATGTCAGCCACTTCCTGTCCTCGTACACGGGGGAGTGTGCATGTCAGCCACTTCCTGTCCTCGTACACGGGGGAGTGTGCATGTCAGCCACTTCCTGTCCTCGTACATGGGGGAGTGTACATGTCAGCCACTTCCTGTCCTCATACATGGGGGAGTGTGCATGTCAGCCACTTCCTGTCCTCGTACACGGGGGAGTGTGCATGTCAGCCACTTCCTGTCCTCGTACACGGGGGAGTGTGCATGTCAGCCACTTCCTGTCCTCATACACGGGGGAGTGTGCATGTCAGCCACTTCCTGTCCTCATACATGGGGGAGTGTGCATGTCAGCCACTTCCTGTCCTCGTACACGGGGGAGTGTGCATGTCAGCCACTTCCTGTCCTCATACACGGGGGAGTGTGCATGTCAGCCACTTCCTGTCCTCGTACACGGGGGAGTGTGCATGTCAGCCACTTCCTGTCCTCATACTCTCTCTCGCTCTCTATCTCTACTTCTCTCTCCTTTCTTCTCTCGCTCTCTCCACACATATATACACTTAATAAATCATTGCTTCTCATTACACTCCCCCCCCCCCCCCCGGGCTGTAAATATATTGATCAGTGTTTGCCGTTGTTTACCAACAGGAACAACTGTCCAGCGGGTCAAACTGTCAGACATTCTCTTCTTCCACGGTCATTTCCTACTCCAATATGTTGGGGAGCGGCACCCCTAAAGTATATCAGGAGACATCACAGACGTGCACCGCTCCCGGCGGGGTGAGTAATTCCCGAATCCTAGATATAGAAGATTGTGTCCAGATCATCGATCTCCAAACCTGCAAAGGGCCCGTTTATTATCCTTCAGAGAGGAATAGTGTCCCATCATTGGTGTCAGTGGGAGGAATAGTGTCCCATCATTGGTGTCAGGGGGGGGAATAGTGTCCCATCATTGGTGTCAGTGGGGGAATAGTGTCCCATCATTGGTGTCAGTGGGAGGAATAGTGTCCCATCATTGGTGTCAGTGGGAGGAATAGTGTCCCATCATTGGTGTCAGTGGGGGGAATAGTGTCCGATCATTGGTGTCAGTGGGGGGAATAGTGTCCCATCATTGGTGTCAGTGGGAGAAATAGTGTCCCATCATTGGTGTCAGTGGGAGGAATAGTGTCCCATCATTGGTGTCAGTGGGAGGAATAGTGTCCCATCATTGGTGTCAGTGGGAGGAATAGTGTCCCATCATTGGTGTCAGTGGGAGGAATAGTGTCCCATCATTGGTGTCAGTGGGAGGAATAGTGTCCCATCATTGGTGTCAGTGGGAGGAATAGTGTCCCATCATTGGTGTCAGTGGGAGGAATAGTGTCTCATCATTGGTGTCAGTGGGGGGAATAGTGTCCCATCATTGGTGTCAGTGGGAGGAATAGTGCCCCATCATTGGTGTCAGTGGGAGGAATAGTGCCCCATCATTGGTGTCAGTAGGAGGAATAGTGCCCCATCATTGGTGTCAGTGGGAGGAATAGTGTCCCCATCATTGGTGTCAGTGGGAGGAATAGTGTCCCATCATTGGTGTCAGTGGGAGGAATGGTGTCCCATCATTGGGGTCAGTGGGAGGAATAGTGTCCCATCATTGGTGTCAGTGGGAGGAATAGTGTCCCATCATTGGTGTCAGTGGGAG
This sequence comes from Rana temporaria, assembly GCF_905171775.1. Classification (NCBI taxonomy): domain Eukaryota; kingdom Metazoa; phylum Chordata; class Amphibia; order Anura; family Ranidae; genus Rana; species Rana temporaria. The sequence goes on from NC_053496.1 coordinate 131,931, forward strand.
GAATAGTGACCCATCATTGGTGTCAGTGGGAGGAATAGTGTCCCATCATTGGTATAAGTGGGAGGAATAGTGTCCCATCATTGGTATCAGTGGGAGGAATAGTGTCCCATCATTGGTATCAGTGGGAGGAATAGTGTCCCATCATTGATATCATTGGGAGGAATAGTGTCCCATCATTGGTATCAGTGGGAGGAATAGTGTCCCATCATTGGTGTCAGTGGGGGGAATAGTGTCCCATCATTGGTGTCAGTGGGGGGGAATAGTGTCCCATCACTGGTGTCAGTGGGGGGGAATAGTGTCCCATCACTGGTGTCAGTGGGAGGAATAGTGTCCCATCATTGGCGTCAGTGGGAGGAATAGTGTCCCATCATTGGTGTCAGTGGGAGGAATAGTGTCCCCCATCATTGGTGTCAGTGGGAGGAATAGTGTCCCCTCCTTGGTGTCAGTGGGAGGAATAGTGTCCCATCATTGGTGTCAGTGGGAGGAATAGTGTCCCATCATTGGTATCAGTGGGAGGAATAGTGTCCCATCATTGGTGTCAGTGGGAGGAATAGTGTCCCATCATTGGTGTCAGTGGGAGGAATAGTGTCCCATCATTGGTGTCGGTGGGAGGAATAGTGTCCCATCATTGGTGTCAGTGGGGAGGAATAGTGTCCCATCATTGGTGTCGGTGGAAGGAATAGTGTCCCATCATTGGTGTCAGTGGGGGGAATAGTGTCCCATCATTGGGGTCAGTGGGAGGAATAGTGTCCCATCATTGGTGTCAGTGGGAGGAATAGTGTCCCATCATTGGTGTCAGTGGAGGAATAGTTCTCTAAGGGTTAGATAAAGGATAGCAAAGTGCTAAATCCGGCCCCTGGGCCGCAATTTGGAGACCCCTGGTCTAGCCCAAGCTCAGTTTTTAGCGAGTCATAGAAGCCAATAGGATTTCTCTTCCTCTGATGTGACGATCTCATTGGACGATGGAAGGTCGATCGATGTGTAATCTGCTCTTCTCTCCTGTCTGGCAGATTTGTGAGACGAGACGCACAATGCGGGATTCGGATAGCGGAATGGAACAGATGAGCATCGGTCACCATATTGGAGAGCGGGCGCACATCATGCAGCGCTCTCACAACCGTCGCGACGGGAGACCGCGAGGAGAGGCAGGAGTATATAAACATGGATGAAAGTAAGCTGTGCGCTCGGGTGGGTCTAGACATGAAAGCTTTTACCTGATTGGCTCCCCCTTACTGAGCCGGAGCGGCGGGATCCACGCCCGCGGCGCTCTGTACTAAAGCGGAAGTGGCCGGCGTTGGGGGCGTCAACCTCCTCAAACCTTCTGGAAGCTTCTGTCCACAGTCAAGTCGCTGGTCATGTGACCTAAGCTGAGGTCATGTGACACTGCCCATTCAGGGGGAGGTGACCGTGCTGAGAGCCCATCCCCCCCAGCAGGTTATACTGCCCAATCCCAGCTCCCCGCCCCCGCTACATTGGTGTCATTGCTGGAAGTGTGGCTCCTCCTATGAATCATGTGTCTGTGTTCAGGCCTGAGCGACCCGTCACTGGACCCAAATGCCACAAGAGGGCGGTGGCATCCGGGGGGGGGGGGGGGGGGCACCATTCACCCTGGGTCATCTCAGCCACCAGAACATACCCAGGGTGCACTCCTACCAAGGGGAGGTGGTGAGGGAGGAGCCAAGTAAATGTTACTGTGAGGGTGGCCAATCAGTAGGCAGCGTCCCTTCATGATGCATCGGCAGGTGACAGGAACTTTGGGCCAGATTCACGTAGAATCGCGGCGGCGTAACGTATCCTAGATACGTTGCACCACAGCAATTTTTCATCGCAAGTGCCTGATTCACCAAGCACTTGCGATGAAAACCTCCGCCCGCGGCCTCCGGCGCAAGGCGGGCCAATTCAAATGGGCGTGTGCCATTTAAATTAGGCGCGATCCCGCGCCGGACCTACATGCTCCGTTTCCTAACTCCCGCCATGCTTTGCGCGCCGTGACGTCATTTTTTTGAACGGTAATGCGCGTAGCGTACTTCCGTATTCCCGGACAGCTTACGCAAACGACGTTAATTTTTAAATTTCGACGCGCGGGAACGACGGCCATACTTTAGACAGCAATACACTTGCTGATTAAAGTTAAGGCACCAAAAAAAAAGTGTAACTTTGCGACGGGAAACTATACTAGCGGCGACGTAGCGAACGTGAAAAACCGTTGTGGATCGGCCGTAACTCCTAATTTGCATACGCGACGCTGGTTTACGACGCAAACTCCCCCCAGCGGCGGGCCGCGGTATTGCATCCTAAGATCCGACAGTGTAAAACAATTACGCCTGTCGGATCTTCTGGCTATCTATGCGTAACTAATTCTATGAACCAGCCGCATAGATAGAAACAGAGATACGCCGGCGTATCAGGAGAAACGCCGTCGTATTTCCACTGTGAATCTGGCCCTTTGTTTCTTTTTAAAAAAAAATTACAGTTAAATTTGTATCTTGATATTTTCAGTGTTACATTTTATAACAAATTTGCTAAACTTCTCTTTGTCAAATATATTGGAGACGTCTCACTTGTATCCCCAATTGATTAACCACTTCAGTTCCGGAAGGTTCCCCCCCCCTCATGACCAGGACATTTTTTGCTATTCAGTACTGCACTACTCTAACTGGCACAACTAACTGCGACATTGTACCCAAATTACATTCATATCATTTATTTTTTTATTCACACAAATAGAGATTACTTTTGGTGGTATTTGATCCCATCCTGCATTTTTTTATATATATATATATATATATAAATATATATATATATATATATACACCGTATATACTCGAGTATAAGCCGAGTTTTTCAGCACATTTTTTTGGTGCTGAAAAGGCCCCCCTTGGCTTATACTCGAGTCTCTCTGATCAGCCCCTGTGTCATGCAGTCACACGCCATCCAGCGTAACCCCGCCCCGCCTCCTCCTCGCCCTCTTCCGTGATAGGTGAAAACACTGAAGACTGACTCTGAGAAACTGAGTGTTCCGTCTATCACGGAGGAGGCGGGGCGGGGTTACACTGGACGGCTGCCGACTGCATGACACCGAGATCAGGTATGCAGATCGGCACAGTGAGGCTTGCAATGGGGCACGGTGAGGCTTTGCGATGGGGCACGGTGAGGCTTTGCGATGGGGCGTGGTGAGGCTTTGCGATGGGGCGAGGCTTTGCGATGGGGCGCGGCGAGGCTTTGCGATGGGGCGAGGCTTTGCGATGGGGCGCGGCGAGGCTTTGCGATGGGGCGAGGCTTTGCGATGGGGCGCGGCGAGGCTTTGCGATGGGGCGTGGTGAGGCTTTGCGATGGGGCGAGGCTTTGCGATGGGGCACAGTGAGGCTTGCAATGGGGCACGGTGAGGCCTTGCGATGGGGCACGGTGAGGCTTTGCGATGGGGCGTGGTGCGGCTTTGCGATGGGGCGAGGCTTTGCGATGGGGCGCGGCGAGGCTTTGCGATGGGGCGCGGCGAGGCTTTGCGATGGGGCGAGGCTTTGCGATGGGGCGCGGCGAGGCTTTGCGATGGGGCGAGGCTTTGCGATGGGGCGCGGCGAGGCTTTGCGATGGGGCGCGGCGAGGCTTTGCGATGGGGCGCGCCGAGGCTTTGCGATGGGGCGCGGCGAGGCTTTGCGATGGGGCGTGGTGAGGCTTTGCGATGGGGCGAGGCTTTGCGATGGGGCACAGTGAGGCTTGCAATGGGGCACGGTGAGGCTTTGCGATGGGGCACGGTGAGGCTTTGCGATGGGGCGTGGTGAGGCTTTGCGATGGGGCACGGTGAGGCTTTGCGATGGGGCGTGGTGAGGCTTTGCGATGGGGCGAGGCTTTGCGATGGGGCGCGGCGAGGCTTTGCGATGGGGCGCGGCGAGGCTTTGCGATGGGGCGAGGCTTTGCGATGGGGCGCGGCGAGGCTTTGCGATGGGGCGAGGCTTTGCGATGGGGCGCGGCGAGGCTTTGCGATGGGGCGTGGTGAGGCTTTGCGATGGGGCGAGGCTTTGCGATGGGGCACAGTGAGGCTTGCAATGGGGCACGGTGAGGCTTTGCGATGGGGCACGGTGAGGCTTTGCGATGGGGCGTGGTGAGGCTTTGCGATGGGGCGAGGCTTTGCGATGGGGGGCGGCGAGGCTTTGCGATGGGGGCGGCGCGAGGCTTTGCGATGGGAGGCGGCGAGGCGGCGAGGCGCGAGCGGGCGCGGGCGAGGCTTTGCGATGGGGCGCGGCGAGGCTTTGCGATGGCGGCGAGGCTTTGCGATGGGGCGCGCGAGGCTTTGCGATGGGGCGCGGCGAGGCTTTGCGATGGGGCGGTGAGGCTTTGCGATGGGGCGGGCGAGGCTTTGCGATGGGGCACGGTGAGGCTTTGCGATGGGGCGGTGAGGCTTTGCGATGGGGCACGGTGAGGCTTTGCGATGGGGCGGTGTGAGGCTTTGCGATGGGGCCGGGAGGCTTTGCGATGGGGCGCGGCGAGGCTTTGCGATGGGGCGAGGCTTTGCGATGGGGGCGGCGAGGCTTTGCGATGGGGCGCGGCGAGGCTTTGCGATGGGGCGAGGCTTTGCGATGGGGCGCGGCGAGGCTTTGCGATGGGGGCGGCGAGGCTTTGCGATGGGGCGCGGCGAGGCTTTGCGAGGGGCGCGGCGAGGCTTGCGATGGGGCACGGCGAGGCTTTGCGATGGG